>NW_017806158.1:1512081-1700914 GCF_001891065.2 Hippocampus comes
TTTCCATAGTTTGACTCTCGAGCTACTTTATGGTCTTTTGATGTGGAGCAGTAAACTTTGAATAGCTTGTTGTGGTCGTATATACAGTAGATGAAAGGTGCGGCAGCAGCTGCAAATTCTATTTGGCGATGTTCTTAAAAAACAAACCCATTGGGATTTGTTTGTCAGAGATCTATATGGGCTTCTTTTGTGTGGCACAGTTAAAACCCTGGCTCTTGACGTGTGTTTTCTGCCGAGGAAATACCCCACTGCTCGTGCGCCAGACCTCCGGCGGTACCGCACAGCTACAGAGGCGGCCCGACACTGGGGATGGAAACACGGCTCCGGTGAAAGCCGCAAGCCCAGACGCTGTTGACCGACACGTTGCCTCTCAAGAGCACGGAAGAAAGGGTCTTTCATCCGATTAGCTATGTGTCGATGATACAACAGCTGCGAGGGGTCAATCTGTCTCGACAAAGCAAAGCTGACCGCTATAACCGTGTCACACTGCATCATATCGCGCATCTGTCAAGCGCCGTGCCGCGAAACCTGAGCTGATCACTTACAAGAGGGACTTCACTTGCGAGATGAATTCACATGTTAACAAGTGAGAGGTCTGAGAATATTTTAGATTCTGATGGGAGTGGAGTTACCCGTTTTATGACATGATTTTAGGATATTGTTGTTTTTTTTCCTCCCTGCACATTTTCAGCTGATGTTTTTGAAACCCCAAAACACACAAACAAAACTGAACAAAACACATTGTCCGTTCTGAATGATTTAAGGACTGACTTGGAAACAGTCACAAGAAGGACTCATGCCATATCACCTGACTTCTTTCATTTCCATGCGTATGTGGAATTTTCAGAGCACAAGAAGAACCTTTCAGAGCCATTTTTTAGGTGTCTATATTTTTTGTGTTTGTTTTTATTTTTAATATTATTTTTTTAATGTATTTTGTTTTATATGTTTGTTTTTTAGGTGTGTATATTTTTATGTATATATTATGCATATATACAATATTAAATGCAACGTGTGAGGCAGACAAACTAACCGCTGTCGCAATGCCGCCAAGGAAAATCAAAATTTCATTCCTCCGAGTAGCTTTTAATTACGGTATGTGGAGCAGAATATTGTTTTTCCTCTTGTTCTGTTGTCATATCTGCCAGGAAACCGAGGCGATGCCGAGGTGAGCCAAGGTAATAGTCAAAGGCATTAGGGGATGGGAGACTTGTGTTGCTTGGGCAAAAGATCATCCGTCTTTTCCCATTTTTCCAACGTTAGCGGCCAAACTGTTGAAAGTCATTTCCTGTTGGTTTGTACCCGATAAGAATAAGAAGTAAGTGAGTCTAGACCTGCCAGAGTTCATTGTTTCACGGTCACGAGTGTTAAGTTGCACCCTTTCCGACTTTACAGAGCAACAAGAGGCATACACTCTGTATTTTGGCATTTATGTATGTCACATTTGGTTAGTTAGGGCAGCGGTCCCCAACCTTTTTTGCCTGGTTTAACGTCAGACAATATTTTCAGGGACCGGCCTTTAAGGTGTGATGGATAAATAGAACAAAATAATATGATTTGACCCGCATGAAAACTGTGGTATTTTCGAAACATAATAATAAGCACGAATCATGACACGAGGAAGCTCCTATCTGGCCGCAACACTCTCTGGTCGCTATAGTCACATTTAGATATGCCTTCAAAATAAGATACACCAGAAATTCTAAGTGCATGAAAATTACGACGCACCGTCGCCGCCTATTACGCAGAGTGGGCTTGGTGCGTGGGAATCTCTCGTTGCGATAAAGCCGTATTTTAAGTAGGACTCCTGATACGGTCTATTAAATGAACGTTGTCGGCTCATCTTCTGTCTGCTGGCTAGACTTTTTCCCCTTCCCAAAGAAACCTTCCAAAGACGTTTTTTTTTTTTTTTTTTACTCATTTTGCTAGCTCCGAGGTTTCATTTTAGCGGTAACCGATTATGTGACCGAGAAGCGCTCCTTGACCTATGTCAAGAGTGACAGACTGTAGACGGATGTTACAGAGAATCTGCTAACTTTTCAAAATAAAATATATTTCAAATTCCAAAATAAATAAAACGAAAGTAATGTTAGTCCTTCATTCTTTTGTGCGGCTCGGTACCAAATACCCCCACGGACCGGTACCGGTCCTTGGCCTGGGGGTTGGGGACCCCTGAGATAGGGTATCCGAGGCTCTGGTTTTGGCAGGTTTCGAACCTGAAATTTATTTTTTCTCAACGCAAGGAGTGTTGTTAAAGTGGTTAAAACAATTCCACTTCTAGTTGTCAACTCTTGATATTTCTCTTTGTCGGGGGTTTCTTCTCTTGGGGTACATGTCGATTGTTTCAGAGGTGGAAAGACAAACAAACGTTTGGCCCGCAAGTTCCATGTGACTCTTACATAAGCTCCAATGATGTTCTTCTTTGCCACGACGAAAATAAGGCAGATGAAGATGGCCGAGCCCAACATGCTGACGGCACACACAAGGGGGTCGGCACGCTCTGTCTTCTTCCGGCACAGGCGCGTGGTGGCTGCCCCGATGAGCACCCCCAACAGGCCTGTGATGCACGTGATTGCCCCGAAGACAAAACTGGATGAGAGGAGAAGAAGAGGCGGGAGGGGGACAAAAAAATACATATATTAGCGTTGCTGTCGTATTCTGGGACAAAGTTTGAATTGAGCATTTCGACATTTATGTTTCACCTCTCTGTGCTGCTGCAAATCTCTTCGTTGTCGCACGGCTCTGCAATCGCAGTCTTCTGCACCACCTGAGCTCTGGCAAGGTAGATGGGAATCCAGATCCCGAACGCGCCCGTAGCGAAGGAAACGGCGGCAGATGCCAGGGATGAGAACACGTAACTCCGACTTGACATGGAAAAAACACACACACACACACACATACACACACACACACACACACACACACACACACACACACACACACACACACACACACATAATATTGGTTTAGGGCGGAGTTGTCAAACTAATTATCGTCACAAGCCACATTGCAGTTATGGTGGGACCACGATGACTATAAAAATCATCAAAATCACGTCTAATATGATTTCATTATACACAACGGCCACTGCAATGATCGTTACACTCGATATATTTTTAATAACACATTGATTAAATTTGAACCCTTTCATGCACCCTGTAACCAGACTACATGATCAGCAGTCCACGGCAGTAAACGCTGTCCCTGAAAGGGTTAACGGTGAAACTCACATGACATTTGGTTATATTTTTTTTCATGAGAGGGATGGTTTCGGGGATGAAAGGAATCTGCCGAACGCCAACAATAATGTATGTTAAGTGTTCAATTGCGGAATGACTCAAGACAACTACAGTGATCCCTCACTTATCGCGGTTAATGCGGACCGAGACCACCCGCGAAAGAGGAAAATCCGTGAAGTAGAAACCCCCCCTCCCCCTCCGTACAGGTATATGTACATGTGTATAAGTATATATGATATTTATAAGGCCAAATTTAATGGTATACATGTTAGGTTAGTGTATATAACAAAATACAGTAAACATAAAGATGAAATGTACATGTAGTACTGTATATGTTGCTCTATGTGACTCGCTGTTGTTTTGCTGACGTTCGCTGCCTCTCGCGGACCTTTTGCGGCATTTTTGCTCTTTTTAATTTTTTTATGGATACTTTTGAAAAATCTGCGATGCACTGAAAGTTAACCGCGAAGTAGCGAGGGATCACTGCAGTTTGATCAAGCACTTTAACTCTTCATGACAAAGTAGCATCACCAAGTACGGGCTTGGAATCCATAAAACAGCCTTTTGGTTGTTTCAATTAAAAATTTGTCTGTTTGTTCAAGATTGTTGTCATGCAAACAAACAGCTCCTGTGCTAAGTGGTAATAAAATGAAACGCGGCTTGACTTGACAGTTTTATGTTGGGAGACAAAAATAACACACAATTAAAACAGCTTTCCAGAGTGACTGAATGTAGAAGATTGTGTTGGCCGACACTCACACTGTCGCTCCTGCGATCAAGAATATGGCGCCTCACCTAGAATATACTTCGCAATAAACCCCCGTCGCCAAGTGAACTTTATGTCGCTGAAAAAGCTATTTTAAGAAATGTGCCCACCAAAGGTCATACCATGACAAAAGTGCACACTGTCACACATCCAAAGCTGCCTTCACTCACAGTCGAGCAGTGTTACCGAGTGGCGGCGAGTGATTGACAAAGACTCACTGTGTCTGCTGTTGACATTTCCATGACTCTTAATGGATTCTGCAGGTTAGCCATGCAAGAATGTATATTTTCATCAACAAAATAAAACCACCAGCACGCATCCATCAGATCTGCCTGTCTTTCCGTGCCGATGCTTCTCGGAAGCGTTGACGGAGAGGCACGATTGGGATGCGAAGCGCGGATGTCATTCCCGATCGGACGTCTTACTTCTTAGCGAGAGTCTTCATGTCACACAGCCAGGACGTGCGGGTCTTGATGCGTCCCCCCATCTGGTCGGCACTCCCTCGCTTTGGCTCGGGCACAAAGAGCAGGATTAGGGCTGCTGCAGTCATCCCCAAAACTGGAGACACCTGTGGGAACGGTCGTATAAAAAGGCCTGGCGTCATATTGGAATCAAAGCTGAAGGCAGGATAGTTTGGATGAGTACACATCAGTGGAAAGGACAAGGAACGGTGTGTTTTAAAAAAGTGAATGGATGGCCGCTGTGTTTGCTGATACGCTTGACATCCAAACTTTGAACACACGCTGCTTTCTCCACTGGTGCTGTCCTTGTGTTTGTGCAAGTTACTATACTCACTGTATCAACCGACCCCAACTATATTAATACCGTAAAATATTCGAGGAATATTTACCCAATCGTTTGTGCACATGAATTTGTCATTAGAATTGACACTGTCACACTGTTTCATTTCAGATTCAAACCGACCCATTATATATCTCCCGGGTCATGTATTTTCATACCGTTGTGTTTTCACGACATTGAACGTTACTTAACCCTTTCAAGCACCCTGTAACCTGATAACATGGTAAGCTGTCCACTGTAGTAACCGCTGTCCCTGAAACGGTTAAATTAAATGCACGTGGAATTAATGTGTTCATTTGTTTTGTAATTGTGTTTATTTTTACCTGACGACAGTAATTGGCCTTATTTTATTGACAGCAGACTACCGTACTTGTATAACACAAATTAATTTTTAATCACATCCAGATATAATGCATACCTGTCAACTTGTACGTTTTCCCCGTATTTTGTACGTTTTTTTTTTATCATTTCAAATCATGTACGGCGTATTACAACTTTTATACGGGGAAAAAAAAAGAAACAATTGTGAACCGATCTCACAAAGTCCATCTTGGCTCAAATCTAGATCGTCTCACCTACTGGTAGCCAACGACAATGCCGTCGTCGATCGCTACGATTGTCATGGCAAACCAGCAAAAGTAATCCTCAATCGTATATTTTTTTTCATCGCTCCCTACGGTCGGATTGATAAAGCACGATGTGCGCATGCGCGGTAAACCGTTGTACGGGTTTTTGTTGCTTTGAAAGGGGAATCGTAATCATTTATAAGGGCAGCTATTAGCTGAGGTTGAAAGGTATGTTAATGGAGCATAGTCTGCCGTTATATTCATCTATTATGACGAAGCAGAAAGGCCGATGATACAAAAAAACACCAGGAAATTTTCTTCATATCACCTAAGTAGCTTATGAAACTGCTTCACAGGCATAAATGGTGCGGTGTGAAAAAGTGAGCGCTTTGAGGCTCATACGTGCGGGTTATGTGAGCGTCTCCGAGCCGGATGTGGGTGATGTGGTTTGTTTTGCAGATAGCTGTGGTCTCTGAGGGTGTGAGGATTACACACATCGATCACTTCCTTCTTTATAACTTCTTCTCTCCGACATGAATATTAATAACTGAATTTTATAATGTGTTCTCAGAAAAGAGGCATCCGTCTGGACTGTGCTTTTTATTGCAAGGATTTCATTCATTTTCGATTTCATTTGTTTGCTGCATGAGGACACCCTTTGATGCATACTTCGATTTAATACATTTACTTTCTTTTTTAAAATTCCCTTCATAATTATTCAGCGGGGCACACCGTGACTTTTAACCCCTTGACTCCCCCGCAGGGCCCATTAGACACTTCCTGTACGTATGGATGGTTGGCAATCCTCGATACGAGCAACTGCCTTCCACCCCCTGCAACACATTTCTATGACTCTCTTATTTGCCGTCCACCTTTTGGCCAAACAAGGAAGGTTGCAGGAACACGGCGGGCGAAAACAAGCGGAAGCTCGGTCCAGTCATTTCTACTGACAGCAGGATACCGCGACTGAAAACACGTTTCATGCCTTCATATTTGTTTTCCTCCCCGCATGCCGCGCCACTGACTAATTGGCTTTCGGATTGTTCTGTTAGAATGTCACCGTGGCCACGGTGGAACAAAGTGCCCTACTCATTGTATTGTTTTTAAAAGTTCCACCAGGGCCGGTAGGAATTGACTTCCTGTTTCCCTGAAACCGAGCAAAGTACCTGCATGTCACGTCCAGGAATCGAAAGAAATCCTCTGTGACCCGTTGAAGGAATGTTTATTTTCTGCTGTCAAATGTCAGTTGCTTCATTAGAGGAGTCGAGGCCTTACATTGTTTCGGGGTTTTTAAAAAGGTGACCTCGAAAGTCTGCCATGCCCGCGGAATCCTGTTAGATATTTCATAAATTTGCTTCTATGACGACTGCAATGCAACTCAACATCTGCAGTTTGATGCCTCACACTGACTGCAGTTGCAGCCCCCCAAAAAAAGCAGGAAGACGCCAAGTGTTTACACTTGCACTCATCCATATCTCCATAATCTCCAGCAACAACTGTTGTTCCCACAGAGCAGAGAGGATTTATGCCCGTGAGTATTGTGTAGTGTGTGTGTATTCAAGTGGAAGTTGTTTGAAGGTTTATAACGACCGTCACATCTACGCCTCTATTGTGTTTCAAATTATATGTTAGCGTGAAGAAAATGACATGGTTCGGGTGAACAATTTGGTGTTTAAATACATATTGATGAATTTTCTTTTGTTTTATGTGTCGCCCGCATCTATCTATGTATATATGTGAGGTTTTATGTTTCCTAATAAAGTAGTTAAAAAAAAAACATTTAAAGTGTTTAAAGCATAGGGATAGGTTAAAACTGCAGAACAGGATTATATCTTGTTCGTTTGTATTGAATGATCAGAATCAAATGTTTAAGTAAGGAGAGAAATCAATATTATCGGGGACCTAAGGGGTCTGTCCCAAATATATATTTATTAAATTAACTGAGGGCGGCCCGGGGGTCCAGTGGTAAGCGTGTCGACCTGACAGTGCAGAGGTCGTGGGTTCGATTCAGCTCCGGTCTCCCTTTGTGGAGTTTGCATGTTCTCCCAGTGCTTGCGTGGGTTTTCTCCGGGTACTCCGGTGTCCTCCCACATTCCAAAAACATGCATGGCAGGCTGATTGAACACTCAAAATTGGCCCTAGGTGTAAGTGTGGGTGTGGATGGTTGTTTGTCTCTGTGTGCCCTGCGATTGGCTGGCAACCGGTTCAGGGTGTCCCCCGCCTACTGCCCGAAGACAGCTGGGATAGGCACCAGCAACCCCCCGCAACCCTTGTGAGGATAAAGCGGATCAGAAAATGGATGGATGGATAAATTAACTGATGACAAAGTCTGTCTTGCATTGAAACTTAGTACGTTGGAAAAACGATTTGTAATAATTTTTTTTCCAGAACAAAATACTATCTTTCAGGTCCAAATTAAAAAAAAAAAATCACAAGTACATGCTATTTCAAATTACAGTCTGTAACCACGTTTGCTTTCAATCATACTCATTTTCTCCAAGTTTTCTGAAGGATGCTGGAGGCCGTGTCAGTGTTGTGTGTGACTTGTTTAGCCTTTAGCTCTCTTTGCACTGTCACTTCCTTGCAACGTCCACCAGCCTTGTGTGCCCCCCACCCCTCCCCGTGCGTCCGACCCCTCTGAACCCGGATCCATGACGGACCGACCACAATCCCTCAGGAGGGGCTCTAAATCCGTCCTTGTGTGGTTTTGTTTGTGTGTCTAATGTAGCAGTCGATGCCCTTACCCTCAGTGCCCAGTGCCAGTCTCCTGCAGCTACCTTGGCGCTGGTGCCCAGGATGTAACCCAATCCGCTGCAGGAAAACAACACAACTGTCGATTAGCTACACGCCACTGGCACACGGATGTCATTTATATATGAAGTCTATGACTCATTGTACTGAGTTTGCTCACTGTTTGTTTTCCATCCGTAGAACTAAACACATCCTGTTTGCAGCCTGATTAAAGAGTCGACTGTCTGCGCACTCGATGTTGATGACTATGGTACTGACTGAGCTAATTTGAAAACAGTTGCATGTTTGGGTATTGAACTGGCGCAGGGTGTGATGGGAGTAAAAAAAAAAAAAAAAAAAAATTTTAGAGAAAACATATCAGGTCCGCAAAAGTAGCTGTGATAAGCCTATTATGATGAATACAAATCGGCGTCGAATTGACAAAAAAATAATAGCCTGCAAATTCACTGAGGACAAAGGACCAATCTTATCAGAGCGCATGCAGAGCAAGTCTGGAATGTACAACACTGTTAATAAATCTGCACATTAGCGTCAGTTAAACTAGACCCAGGATGAGAGGGTCCACGTAAAAAAAGGTGGAATTAAAAAAAAAAAAAAAAACCTGTGAACTGCATGTAATTCTTGAAGTGATTTCCTTTTAAACACTCACAACAATGTCAGCTATTAACTGCACTTTACTGAGGCCAACCCTTTCACCTTCTATTGTGTGTGTGTGTGTGTGTGTGTGTGTGTGTGTGTGTTGCCGGGCAGTTTAGCAGGACCCGCTAAACACACTGCCCAGAGGTCACTTTAGTTTTCCCTTCTCTATTTACAGTCCAAAAAACATCAGGAGTAATCATAGAATGAAGCTCCCCACAGCCTGTTTTACCATCAGAGGATTATGTAACAAATCAACTCTTGAATTCTTATGGCATATTATATTTATGTCATTTCAATGAAATGTTACAGCGTACGAGTTCTCCGTCTATTAGCATCTTGTTGATAGCACAGCCTGATTCTTCATGCATGAGCTCTGCATGCTGGTACGTACTGTACTGTTCATAATGTGAAACCTCCAAGGATTTTGTCTGTGCTCCATCCACCGTTTCATTCATCTTTTATCACTCAGCTTTGTTTACTCTCTCCCTATGGTCCTTATTGAATAAAGTCCAAAAGCTGCAGATTTGCACTTTACATCCTGCCAGTTCCCACACCGCTGCACCACATATTTAAAGTGTTGCATTCTTGTGGAGGAGATGTTAGTGCAGCTGCGTCAAGATAAAACCCTTTTGTACGACCGAGTCTGACCTTCATATGTCCGAATTGATCATGCTAGCATAATCGCTAAAACTTTCTGCCGCTTACCTTCCCAAAGGGATGGCCAGGTAAAAGAAAGAGAGCATCATGGTGCGCTTGTTATTCGTGAACAAGTCTCCGATGATGGTGGGGGAGATGGATGAGTAGCTGGACTCTCCAATGCCCACCAGTCCCCGAGAGAGCACAAACAGCCAGTAGTACTGCAGAGACATATCAAACACTGAATGTTAAAATGTTCACATGCTGGACCTTAGTCATGCTCCAAAGAGTCGAATGAGATCAACAGAGGCGTAGCTAGAATTTTTTTCAGCGGGGTGACCAGGGCGACACAACATTTCACCGAGGGGTGTGTACATTTGTATGCTCGTAACTTCTTCTGTAACTGAGACGTTTTTGTTTTTCATACCATCCGCAATCAAAGTTTATGAAATTAAAAGCACACATATCCGTAAACTCCTTGTGTCTCATGCGCTGATTTGCTAGCTAACAGCCAATCAAACTGACGACTTGTCACCGACAGCCATTTTGCATACCATAGTCAACAACGGCTCAATCAATTCAAATCATATCTAAAACTCACAATAACACAAAAAAAAATCACATAGTACTTCAGAATTCTAAATGTTTCTTTTTTTACGTTTATTGCTGCTTGTAATATTTATGTGTAGGACAAGATTGGTATCTGCATGCATTTGATTTCATGAAACCGTGATTGCGGACAAAGAATGACTTCTCAGCCATGTTAGTTACTTGCTACGGTCTGAATTTTGGTTGACGTTGACTGTAAGAATCAAATGTTCTCTGCTAAAGACAGATAATTTCAGAGTTTGCATTCAGTTTAATGTGAATTTGTTCTTTAAATATAGTGAATGAAAATGTATTGTGGCATACTGCATCCATGTGAAAATGGCAGTAAAGTCACAGGTATTTAAAATTAAGTAAATTTCCCCCCAGATGTGAGGTGGCCAGTGGGGTGGCCATGGTGGGCCACCACATAGCTCCGGCCCTGGAGATGAAGCTATTGGATCAATGCAGGAATGTATCATGGACTGTATGTATTTCATTATCTTTTCCTGCATTTTATTGGCACACTACACCAAACTGATAAATAGTGTCATTAAAAGGCTTAAGGAGTGGTCACATTGGCAAGGGCAGCCGTGTGGGCAACTGTTTCCTTGACAACCCACTCTGTGGAGAGATAGAGGAGGCCTGTGTCTGTAATATGACAGTGCAGCGAAATGCTTTCTGATCGCACTCAGATGTTGCAAACTAGTCGTACAATTAAATGACTAACATTGTGAGAGGGGGACAATTCAACATACTTGTGACTTGTTTGTGTGTTAGTCAAATTTGGAAACAAGCCATATTAAATGTGAGTGAAAATGCTAATTGAGCCAAAAGTGGGAGTCGATATTATTATTAATGGCACTATTTTAGTTTCGTTTTGTAGTGCTGTTCAACTCAAGTGCGTATTGACAGCTGTTTCTAATTCTTGCCGACCAAGAATACTTGATGGCATTATGAACAGTTAAACTAGAGATTATTACAAAAAATATGTGTTCATTTCTGTGTCAGCAGCCATTCTTACTAATTTGATGTCATAAACTCAAGACATTTATTCACATGTTTACTTTCTAAACATACTTTATGACAATGGCACATAATAAGGTGTGTCAGAAAAGTTCCAGGATTAGCATCAAAAAAGTTTTGTAGTGCTGTTGACCTCAAGCGCGTATTGACAGCTGTTTATAATTCTTGCGGACCAAGAATACTTGATGGCATTATGAACAGTTAAACTAGAGATTATTACAAAAAATATGTGTTCATTTCTGTGTCAGCAGCCATTCTTACTAATTTGATGTCATAAGCTCAAGACATTTACTCACATGTTTACTTTCTAAAAATTGGTGTGTCAGAAAAGTTCCAGGATTAGCATCAAAAACGATATATTATGAACATTTGTACTACAAACTTCAAGTTTTCCACTTGCAAGTATCCCCCCCTTGAGTTTAACGCAGTCTTCTCTGCCGCACATCATGCACTCCTGGAAGGCTTCTTTTGGCATCCTCCGCTGCTCCATCATTTATCGGCCATTGTCATGTTGCCCACATCTTCAAAACGGGCCCCCTTGATGATCACTCCCATTGGGGGAAAAAAAAATCACGCAGAGCCAGTTCAGGTGAAGACGCATTTCTCACCGCCAGGAACTGTCAGATGCTCAGGACATTGTAAGCAGACAGGTTGTCATGGTGAAGCAGCCACAACTTGTCCTGCCACAAACTCTTGCCTGTTCTCGTGCACTGAACAAAGCAAGTGATCTTTTTTGTTGACTGGCTGGTTGATCATCTGGCCCACATCGAAGGTGAAAACTCATCGTTTTTAGTTAAGTTTGAAATATATCTTTTGGAACACCAGTCCTGGAACTTGAATGAGGTGCTGCAATAGCATTTTGTTCCATTTATGACTTTAACCCGTTGAGGGAGAGCGGTTACGACAGTGGACATCTTATCATGTTATTAGGTTGTCATGATTGGTGCATGAAAGGGTTAAGTTCCTCTCGGTCTTATTGGATCGGCATCAGAACAGTTCTCAAAGATGGAGACTTGAAGAGTCTCGGGACCAATTCCTGAATTCAACCGCAGCACTTCTCAGGAGGGAAGAACCACTTAATTTCATCTCAGCCTTAAGTCGCCTGACTGCATTTGCCGCTCAGGCAAATAAATGACTGTCATCTTGTTGCGGAGTGGTTGACACCCTCCTGAGAGCCATCGGCGCGCACACACGCACACACATCTCAATGTCTGCGCTGTCATTTGTTCCACAGCTGAAGAGACTCTGCGGGGAACTCGGCACTCACGGAAGACTAGAAAGCGGTCAAGCCAACGACGCTGCTTTGCAACGCTGCCATATGCTCGGAGAAATTGAGTGGTTCGGCTTTTCAGGCTGCGTGTGGCTGCCAGTCAAGTTGTGTTATAATGGCAGCATGTTAGCCCTTTTCATTACCTTGGACGCGGAGGTAATGTGGATTTGTTTGCGTGCGTGGGTGACCTTCCATCTGCAATACTTCTCTGGAATTTTTATGACCTGTGCCTGTTATTTGAGGAATGTTGCCTATTTTGATAAGATACACATTGATTACATGAAAAAAGGCAAGATTTCAAATCATACAGAAAAAAGTGTTGTTTTTTTGTTGTTCCAGTTAGAAATAAATATTATCCATGATTTCCACATTTAAATTTAGCATAATTAGATGCTTAAGTAAGATATCAAATCATACAGAAAAAAAATGTTTTTTTTTTGTTCCAGCTAGAAATAAATATCCACGATTTCCACATTTAAATTTAGCATAATTAGATGCTTATGATATGTATAGCATAGTATATCTTTCATTCATTCATTTTCCGATCCGCTTATCCTCATAAGGGTCATGGGGGGTGCTGGAGCCTATCCAACCGTCATCGGGCAGTAGGCGGGGGGCACCCTGAACAGTTGCCAGCCAATCGCAGCCGTCTTTCATTTTGACCACTTTTACCCTTGCTTTCAGCATCAGAGCTCTTCTTGTCTGAGCTGCTTGACATCCAAAGGTCCGTTTTGGAGCATTTTAGCAATGCAATGTTCCTGCTGCGTCTGAAACTAACAATAACAAATACTTCCTGGACTACTGCGCATGTGTAAACCAGTGTGGTGTATATATATATATATATATATATATATATATATATATATATTTTTTTTTTTTCTTTTTTTGTCAGATCAGTAAGTAATTTGTTGTTTAGTATCTTCAAGTGAAATATTGCTTCATTATTTTAGCTATTAATGATACTCACTGAAATACCCAAGTTTTAGAACACCTCCATTTTAGTTTTTTTTTTAACTGAAATGAATGCAGGTTATTGTCTCATTGTACTGAGTTTCACATTACAAATGAAATCATCAAGTCATTCCTTGAACCAAAATGTATTTTCAACTTCTTTTCTCTCGCACTTTTATCAGAGACTTAGCAATGTTGTCTGCACACACACAATGCCTTTTGCTCTGCAAGTTAATCTCACCCTGTAATTGCCCCCTGAGAGTCGTGTTATTGTTGAATGCGCACAAAGGCTCGTTGAGATCCCGAAACATAACTGTCAAGGGGTAGCCAAACTGCAGTCTTATCTTCTCCGAAGTGTTGCAACCGAGCCCCTAAGCGTCAGCCTTTGTTAATTGGATGGAGGGCAAAGATATCAAAAATGCTAACGCAGCGATGGCAAAAGCGGGAGTCTCGCTCAACAGGCGTGTCATTTCATTTCCCCAGTTTCAACAAAAAGCGTATCCACGTTAATGAGCTTGTCTGTGATACGGACGAACACGTGCTGCCATTGTTCCCGCCGCCTCGACGTACCTCTTTGCTGATGAAGGAGCTCAAGAGCGTCACGGTGGACCAAAAGAAAATGCCGCAGCTCAGGATGGCCTTCCTATTAAAGCGATCGCCCAGGTAACCGAAGATGGGAGCTGCCACCATGAAACTGCAGATGAACACTGTCCAAGGAGAAAGAAATGACAAAATGAGAGAAATGACTTTCTGAGAAAGATGAGTGTCTGTGCCCTGACAGAAGAACGGCAGATTATTTCCCACTGGCCATCAATAATTGCTCTCACGTCTTACGACTGCACAATTTGCACATCGCGGTGAAATTCACATTAGTGCTTCAAAACATGTTGACTAATTGCTCCACTGAAATGAGGCCTCCTTCTCTGGGATTTTAGTCAATATTTATGGGCAGGGCCGTACCCGCGCAAATAGATCTTGCAGATTTAGCATTTTTAATCCACTCACACGCTGACTTTTGAGTCTTTGTAGCGTAGAGAGGGCAGAGATGTTGCTCTTGACAGCAGTGGGAGAGCCACGGAGGCAGGCTGCTGTTTTGACACATTGTCAGCATAAAGATGAAGAGGAGGGCTGGTGGTGGGGGTCCGGGGAAGAGAGGTAAAGGGGGGTGGGGGAAGCACGTTATATAAAATACACACAGCCCAGCCTCACCGAGACTCGGCAGGATAAGGAGAGGAATCCGATTATGTCAACATGTGATATGGCATGAAAATAAATAGATGTCCTTTAATAACCTTCCATTAAAAAAAAAAAAAAACAAAAAAAAACAGCATTAGTGAGGTATGTCCATTAACAGTACTTTGCTATCCAAACAATTTTCCCCATTGAAAATTGCTTCAAATGTCACTCATCTGTTCCGGCCCGTCAAAATCAACAACATTTTTGCATTGTATTCTTCATTCATTCAATCTCCGATGATTCTCACAAGGGTCGTGGGCGTGCTGGACGAAAATATGAAAACATACAAGCAGATTGTAAAAAAATCTGCCTTTATGAAGTGTAATTAAGATGAAAGTCACGCACCCACTGCAGTAGGTATTGATGCGTGTGTGTGTGCCTCGAGTGGGCGTGGTCTCCTGAGTGACATCATGATCTCTGACTCCAGCTCAGTTTGGCTACTGATCATGCCGCCAGTTTATAGCATTTTGTGTTATGTAGATAGGTGGCATTTAGATTTTACATAATATCTTCTCCATGCACATTGTGAGTGTTTTCATTCTGTATTTCAGTTTGATTGATTCTCACATTAGATCAATTGAAAGTACATCAGTGAATATCACTCTCCTATTTCATTTCACTTTCGTATCTGAAGTTTGCGAATTCAAATGGTGGCGCGCAGCACAGAATGAAAGTCAAAGTATCACTGTATTCAAATAAAAGACCTTTTTTTAATGAAAAGTGTTCACGGCAGGCATCCCCAATATTCCACCTCCCGGTTTTTGTCTTTAATTTCCTGCTTCTTTATCCCACTGGTCCGTCTTCAACATCATGAAAATGTACAGCATGGCTAAATGGTGTAAGGTGATTGTGTCATGCTTAATGACTGCAACCAGCTTTCCCAATTCAAACACACACACACGCACACGCACGCACACGCACACACACCAGCTGTTAGATGTGAAGTAGGGGCCAGAGAGCATTAGTCGCTGTTTAGCAGCTTGTCAAAAACACCCATCTTATCATTTAATAGGATGATTTGTAATCATTAACAAGGCATCATATCGCCCTGTGTGTCTTGATTTTCCGTGTCTTTGTCATTTGTTGATTAGATGATGAGATAAGATATTTCTAACGTCTCATTATCCCCTCGTTGCAAAGTCTGCACGTCGCAGCAGACACCGGCGCCCTTGACATTATGCTTGCAATTATTCAGTGTTAACCTTCTTAGTTGTTTTTATGCTCTGATTTCAAAACACAGCATGAAACCTTGAATTTGTGTGATTTGTCATAGGAAAACTGCCTGCTCCGGTGTTGCCATTGATTGGTTTTCAGTCTACGTGTAGCTCAATCTAACATGCAAATTGTCACAGCGGGGTTATTTTTGAAATAAAATCACAGACAATAAGTCACCCTTAGGCAGGCAACATGCATAAAATGCCGCCCGTCCGCACAAGCCACATTCCACGTTGTCCACCTTGCCTTCCTGTTTACTCAATCTAACAGGACACATCCAGTTTGTTTGATCTTAACAAAGCTTTCAGAGCTCAGTCCTGAAATAATCACCAAATCTGAAATAAAAATTGTGAATCTGAAAAGCAAAATGGTCGGACAACCCAAACAGTTGTATGGAAGTTTATGCTGCTGGCCAAAAGAGGGACAAAATATTTTGATTATCTCATGTTGGGTAAAATACCCTCGATTTTTTTGACAAAACTACACTCTACACATGTGACTCTGTATGGAAACAAAGTTCAAATTTACGCAGCTGTATGGTAAATTCAGATGACAGAATATAGTTGCGTATCATACAGCTGTATCCCGACATAATAAACATTAATTCATCCATCCATCCATCCATTTTCGAACCCACGTATCCTCACAAGGGTCGCTGGACAATAATTCATCTAATGGAAATAATTGTAAAAGTAGGTCGTTCCTGGTCAAGGGAAAAAAAATTCTAAAGTACCGTATTTTCCTCATTATAAGGCGCACCTAAAAGCATTCAATGTTCTCAAAAGCTGACAGTGCGCCTTATAATCCGATGCGCCTTATATATGGATCAATATTCTGATTTCTTGGAGTAGAATTTTAAATGTTCTGTCAAGCGCTTTGTTACAGTTGCAGCGGTTGTGAAAGCGCTATATAAATAAATGTGTTGTGTTCCCTTTAGGGTAGCTCCATCTAGTGGATGCAGAACACAACCTCAGCCACTATTGTAGCTTCTATTCTATGCGCCTTATAATGCGGTGCGCGCTATATATGAAAACAGCCGTTCATTGAAGGTGCGCCTTATACTCCGAAGCGGAAATGGTGCGGAAAATACAGTAATTCAATGAGTAACCTATAAAAGATTAAGATCCGTTCTTCTTATTTATCTTGGTAGAAAAAGTCCCTTATACTCAGTGACACGTGATAATCCAGTGAGATAAACAAAGATGAGTGTCACACCTCTTCCGATAATGCTCCTCCAAATGTCATGCATGCTTGTAAAAGCAACCAGTGTAGAACATTCCATGCCCGGCAAAATGACTGTATGCTCGCTGTCTTGATGGACATTCTAATGAATACACATGGAGTCGGTCATTACTTCACCTTAATCTTGGAGAAAAACAATTTACTCTTTGAGTCGATTGATCTAGTTGGACTTGCAATGACTTTTAATTGAGGCATTTAAACACACAGAGAGATGCTTCTATACAGAAAGCACTGGAAATCCAGCTCTTGCTTCGATTGGTTCAACAAAACCTCACGAGGTGACTCACCCCTTTGAATACAAGTGAATAGAGTGAGCATCAGGAGGAAATACAGACACGATTGTGCTTATATGAATGCGTTGAGGTGTGTTCTGTTTATTCACCAAGGCGCGTGCACACACATTTGCCTGTGAAACATGAGACTGAATAGAAGCCAGAACCTGCGAAGCTAAATATTTGGTTGTGTGATACCCAAACTTTTGTAATGTGTCTGCTTTGAATGAGACTATTTCAAGAGGAGAGCTTGTGCTTGTACAAAAAGGCAGTGATTTAGTTTGGAAAAAAAAAATGCGGAGGTAGTCAACACAAAGGGACAAGCATTATGCCGCTTCCAGACCTTTGATGTCGAAAAGATTTGTTTGAGCGGTTTCTGCTCAACTGCTTTTATGTGCTGGTGAAACTGCGACACATTTGATTCTGTATAAAGGAGAATAATACAACCACAGATATATTGTACGTAACGAGAAAGGCGCAGACCTCCGCCGAGGTGGAACGATTGTGATCTGCCTATCAACACAAAAATCTAATGTGAAGGAAGTTTTCTTTTGACACCGTTACGATTGAAAGGTGCATTGATGAAAACCTATTCAATAAGAAAATAGTATTGACATTTGAATCTATCATACCACCAATAGAAAATACTCAACTTGCAATGTGAAGGGCTCTCATTGGTGCAGTTTGTGCAGTTATGCAAAGTGACAGTTTCATACCTTGTGCTGGATAGTGTGGTAACGTGCGTGTGAGACCATAACATCTGAAATCAGCCTTGTGAAAGAAAACAGTGTGGAAAGAAAAAAAATTCCTTTATCCACATTTTCCGTTCCATTTTTTTTTTTTTTTTAAATAACCGCAGCAACATTTAATGGTTCCCTGCGAGGCACACACCACCGATCCACAAAGTTTCATGGAAATCAGTCAGGCCGTTCTAAAGTAGCTTTAACTGGCTAATAGACAAACCAACATTAACAGTGGTGAAAAGAGATTACTTATATAGGCCTAAAAGGCAATAATTTAATATGACCTTAATCCTGAAACAAATCCGAATAAATGTCATTGTTTTATTGTCTCAAATGACTGCTGTGAAAAAGGGATCGGTAAAATAATCACACTGGTCGTGGCTGTAGAGCTTTGACCATCTCCCACGGTAATTGAAAGCAGCGTGCATCTGTCAGCTGTGAAACCTGACAGTCAGGACGGTCAAACGAAGGGTGGACAGCTGAAGGAATTTGACCGTTTAGGCCGGAGAGAGACACAATGTGAGAAGTAAAGAGGGGCACGCGCAATAATATGCAGGTCGGTACATGTCCGCAGGCTAGAAGGTGTCAATCAGTCCCATTTTTAGCCACATTGTCTCGTTCACAGCCTGTTTCTGTGTCAGTGCTTATCCCATCACACATTCTTCCATGAATACCGCAGCCTTCCACGCTTGCAGTCGTTACAAGTTGATCAGCTTGTGGCGGCGGAGGTTGTTTGTCTGAATAGAAAATTACGTCTGTTTTGTCTCTATAATGATATGTGTGACTCTGCCCTCACTTTTGCATTGTTTCTTTAAAAAAAAGTTGGATATCCGGCTTGGACAACTGGAGGCTTGCGATGAATTTGATTAAATTTCAATTTTCATGTGATTAATCCCTTCCCCCTTTGGATCCCACAATTTTTTGAAAAAAATCTATATATAATTGGGGGGGGGGGCAAAGCATAAAGATGTTTCCTCTACAGCAGTTAAAGTTCTAAAATCACCATTCACCACTAGATGGAAGACATGCTTATTTGCGCTTTCACTGGGTTACAACATTAGTTAATAATAATAAAAATATAATAATAATAATAATGATAATAATATGAACATTTTGACCAAGTTGATTTTTATGGAGAAAAAAAATCACAAAATGGTTTGTGCCGTCATTGAATGGTAATTCTTATGCAAGAGAGTCCTTTGCGCTGGGGAATGAACAAAATCCCAGTATTTGGTTATTTTTGTGTTTGCTTCATGCCCTTTGTTGTTGAATAATGGATCTTTTAAATGTGCATTGAGAAATGTATTATGAAAAAATTAAATATATCAAGCGCATGTATCTTGCATGTATGCATATATTTTATCCATATATTAAATTTTTGTGAGAGATCTGGTTAGGAAGTTGTTGGATCGATGTGTCCCCCTCGCCCCAGTAGCAATGATGAAAAATTGTGGCCCCCTCCAGTATTTAAGTTGCCCATCTTTGAAGTATAAAAAAAAGCTGATTTTAAACCCGAATTAAAAAGCTATTCATGCTCTCTGTACACAGTCAATGAAAAGAAGTGAGATTTCACTCTTGCTATTCTGGGCGACATTTGGTTGTAACCATGGCGACCGCTATGTAAGGCCGTTAACTTTTACACAGGACGTGAAAAGCACACTTATTATCGCCCCATCAATACTGTGCCGACAAAGGGATGTGCAGAAATTGAAAGCCTGCATTCTGCGGACACACGGCCTGTATTGTCGTACAAGCAACATTTCATTGGAAAAAACGAAATTGTCCTTGGTGTCAACGTGTGTGTGAAAGCTTGTTTGTGTGTGGATAGCTCCAGTTGGGAGTATAAATAAGGCGTCCCTGGACAACTTTATATAGTCAGGTATTTTGAATGAAATCAAAATAGCCACGTCGGTTTCCTGCTACTGTGGTTGCAAGAGGTAGCTTTGACCGAAGGGTGTGTAAATGTAATGCTGTTTATTTTGGGGCCGGGGGGGGCGTCATAAAACCGACTGCGGTGCTGCTTTCTACCTTTTTAAAGTATCGCATAAAGCGACTCCAAATGATTTTTGAGTAAAGTTTGATTCTTGTCTTTCTGTTTACCTGACATGCGAGCACGACGATATATCATCCGAACAAAAGGTGCTCTGTGCACTGTGTTGTGTCAGGTTATGCAGCTGGGTGTATGTTTCTTTCTCTAATGATTAATGGGACTGCCTGTGGCGGCTGTGACACTTCCATTTGGACATTCGCACATATCAGGCTTCTGCCTTCGGGATTCCCCTTCAAGTGGCGCCCCATGTATTCCTGCATTCCTCAAATTTCTGATTACCACAAATTTACTCCTCAACCCCCCTTTGCTTACTCTTGAGCGGTGTTGGATTACCAATCCGTTGAACTCCACACGCAGCCTGGGAAATACCTCGGCAGCTCCCTCTCGCCCGGATCTGAACACTTAATTCCGACAGAAGCTGCAGTCAAATGCAGCCCAAACTCCCACTTAAACCCTTTTTTATTGTATCCAATCTTCCGCCCTCTCCGAGCCGATAGCCGGTGCATATCACAGCTGCGCTCGATCCTGACTACCTGCTCGGTGCGAGAGCTGCAGCTGGGGGTGAATTACACGCGGCTAGAAAAACAAAAACCGTCTGGCAAAATTGCGCGGCAACATCATCTTTTGCTTATTAGCGGCACATAGTAGGAGCAAACACACATGTGCGAAGACGATAGAAAAAGCTGTGAGCAGGAAGTGAGATTCACGTCAGGTCCTGACTGCTATTCAAGGCGTCAGGAACAATAAAAACAGCCCTTTTTTTTTTTTGCAGGGTTGTGTCAAAAAAAAAAAAGTAGCATATAAATTAGCATAGGCGGTCCAGTGTTTAGCACGTTGACCTCACAGTGCAGAGGTTCGATTCCAGCTCCGGCCTTGCTGTGTGGAGTTTGCATGTTCTCCCCGTGCCGGCGTGGGTTTTCTCCGGGTACTCTGATTTCCTCCCACATTCCAAAAACATGCATGTCTTCCCCTTTCTTGTACATCACTTGACTTCAGGATCACAATTGGATGGTCAATCGCCAGCAGTGTTATTGGTTTGGTGAGACAAAACTGTAACTTGTAAACTTTCCATTCACAGCCAACAGCTGCCCTCCTGCGAGACAGGGTCGATAAAAATATTCCGGATATAGAGGCACATGCATACAGGGTGATGTCGGTGAATCATCGGGTCATCATTCTATTCCGGTCTCCGCACTCCGCGCTACCACAACGCAATTATTGGCGTATGGGAATAAATAATGCAGAGGATTAAAATCCACAGGTGCATCTTTCTTCTACGCTTCATTTGCCTTTATCCCCGTGTCTCTTAAACTCTTCTTCGGTGCCGGTGGCGTGACAACAAGGCAAGAACAGCTGTGAAACTGCTGATAGAGAAGAGAGGGAGAGCAGTACTAAGGGATAGTGACGCGGACAAGAGACAAAATAGAAGCAAGCTGTGAGTGGTCAAAACAGCTGATCAAGCATTGATATAGCTTGACTTCCCACTGCAAAGAAAGAAACTAGAGATGATACACACCACATTTTTTTATTAAATGCAAGACCAACACAGCGAGCAACCTGAAGCGTTGGTAAACAAATACTTTGTGTAAAACCCGCATGGAGCACGGATTTGACTTTTAATAACGTATGGTTCGGATCTTTACAGATGAGCGTTCTGCAGACGCATCAGCTGCATATCCGATTTATATCCTCTATTACCGTATTGGCACGAATATAAGACGGTGTTTTTTTGCATTGAAATAAGACTGAAAAAGTGGGGGTCGTCTCATATTCGGGGTCTAGACATTATACCCATTCACGACGCTAGATGGCGCCAGATATCATTGAAGCCAATGATGAACTTGACTCCCCAGGCCAAAGTGCACCCCAGTCACGAAGAATAAAAATAAAAATAGCGGTAGCACGAAGAAGAAAAATAAAAAATAGCAGTAAGAAAGAAAAGAGAAGAAAATAACAGAAGAGATAACAGAAAATGGAGAAACGTAGTGACAATCCGGAGAAAAGTGGGTCGAAGATCAGCCAGGTTAACCGGCAGCTGAGAAGAAGTTATGATGTAATTTACATTTCAAAAATCAAAAGCCATTCATTTACGAATGTGATTGCACTTTAGTTTACATATTTAAATGTTCAGATATTAATATTTGAATGAGGAAAAATGACATGCTTTTTCTCTTAAATATATTGTTAGAATCATTTGTTTCAGATGTACTGTAATTATTTTCTGTATAAAAATGAATTTGGTGTTCAAAAAGTCTTTTTTCAAACTTGAGTCTTGAAAAAGAGGGGGTCGTCTTATAATCAGGGCCGTTTTATATTCGGGCCAATAGGGTACATTGAAAAAATCGGATTTGTACTGTTCACACTGCAGGAAAAAAGATCTGATCCCCAAAAAATATCCAAGATAATTGAGGGGAAAAAGTATGGAAGTGACCTGCAGTGTGAACACAGCCTTTAAGGCAGACATGCCAATTGTTCCTCCAATTTGCTTGCCTCATTGAATTATTATTGATTGATTTCACACAAACCTTCAAAGAAAAATGCTTTTTTTGGAAAGAAACACGATGGACACTAATCGCTAGCCCCTGCAGTTGTTCCTTGAAAATCTATTCTGAATATTGAAAATCTATTCTGAATATCTTTTGTCATCATATGTTGCTAAGCAACATTTACAGCATGCCTTTACCTCGAACCATTTTCAAGCTCCAACCTTTTGAAATACTCACACCAAAAGGGAACATTTCATTGAAAAATTCTGCAGCCTAAACAGTTAATAAGTCATTTCCATCTATCCGTTTCCACTTGAAAACAGTCTCTAAACGGTGCCTATGTGTTGATATTTTGGCAGCGCTCGGGTCGTCAGTCTCCCGCAGCACCTGTGGCCTCATTCCTTTGGCTCACATAGCTTCCCAATGACAGACTGACACCATGTTATGAGCGGAGGGCTGTCATGTCATTTGTGTGTGTGTTGTGTGTGTGCGTGTGTGTGTGTAAATGAGCGCGTATGTCTGGGTGTTACATTACAGACAAGGTGGTCAGTCACACACAGAATGGGGCACAGGCAGTGTGTGAGCTTTTTTGAGTAGCGGCTCCTCATTAGGTCTCTTTGCATCGAGCGTAGCTGACCCCGATATTGCTTCCATGCTCCCCCAGTTGTGGATAATTACATCGCCGGCTTACATTATGACGTTAAAATTAATCCTGTTAAGACTTGAGTTTGGATTTGCCTCAAAGCACTTCTTGCATACCCTCAGGCGTTGTGTCGAAAGAAAACTCTCAATTGTCTTCGTCTGGTTGATCTCGAAACTCCCCGAACCAAAGTCATACCATCCAGGTGAACAACCTTTTCCATTAACCTTGCCTGCACTCCACGCCCTCGGGACTAGTCCAGTTCACAGCTGTGCGAGAGCGTCACTCACCCCAGGCAGCCGGAGGGCCATTAGAGCAGACCTGCCATTTTCAGCAGGGGAGCTAAGAGGTCGTGCTGTTGTCTGACAAGTCCGGTGGGCTCAGGTGAGAGCGTCTCGGCGGCATTGTGATGGATGGGCCTGAGAGCTCCAGGCTTAACTTCAAGTTTTTAACTGACAGCGATGCACACCTCACCCTCTCACAAGAGAACTGAGCCCGCACCTCCCCCCCGGTGTAACAAAGGCTGCACATCTCTTGTCAATAGGTGCTGTCTAAGCTGTTTTTGAAGTGTGGACTATAACGACTAATGGCAACTGCGAAGACGCAACTACCCAGGGGATCATCTCACCGCATGCAAATAGAGTTGAGGATTTGGTGTCTTGCTCAAGGGCACTTTGGCAATGCTTCGGAAGGCAACAGTCCTCCATCCATCCTGTAGGAACCAGTGGCAATTTCCCTCCGTCCAAAACCCAAGTCCCGAGAAACTACAGCCTCTTATTCATTAGTGCCAAAAATACATTTGGATTTATGGAACAGATGTGAATAACAGTTTAATGTCACATTAAACAAGGAAATATGTCTCACTATATGTTCATCCCAAAAACTACATTCGCAGCATACTGTTCTACTGGTGACTCCAACAGACAAAAAGAAGCCTGCAGGTTTCAGAGCATTCTCTATATCCATGTTCCAATACTCCGATTGCCCTTCCAGCATAAATTACAGCCGCTTACTCAGGAGAAATGTTGAAATCCTGATTTCAGACTTATTATTACTCAATGGCATTTAGTTCATCGATACATAGGGCTGTTTTATTGCCACTTCCCCTCTCTGCCTCCCTCCTTTCCTCCTTGGAGTGGGGAGCTCGGTGGTGATGATTGAATCCGAGGCTGTTGCTGTATAGATTAAGCACTGACCGACCCTGACAAGATCTGAAGCAGACGACTTCCCCTGAGGCGTGACTGTGGAGGATTCTGCATTGACCAATCAGGTCAGATCTTGCGGAAGAACTGTTTTCTCGAAGGCATTTACCAATGTCATCTCATGAAATGGATTCTTATGCTGTTTTAGGTAAGACTGTATAGCACCATATATGGGTTCTACTTTCGAAAACTAGCGCAAGTCCAGCGCAAAGCGGAGTCTAATTGCGCGCATGAGTGGAATTTTCTTTCTTTCAACATTTACTAGGCGGGAACAGGTAGAAGGGGGTGTTTGGAGAACGCCATCCATATACCAGCCAATTGGAGCAGCTCCCCTCATTCCATTTCAAGTCAGCACAGAGAGAGGTGCGCGGTGTGCATGGCATGTAGATGCAGGAGATCAGCGTGATTACAAAAATAATTTTGAAATTATGATATTAATAATAAAAATGCATTCATTGAATAGTTTTCGACAACAGTTCAGAGCGACTGTCCCACACTGGTGTCATATTTACGAATGGAATACAGCGTCATGTCGGGAGCTGAGAATATGTCTGCCTGCACCTTAAGGGCCATCACAATTGATGGCTCCACATTGCGCCACCCACAACTTAGACCTGCTTTTCGCTGGTCTAATATCTAGTCTATGTTCTGTCACCAAATTGGGGCGCGTAATTTTTTTAAAATGCCCTCGGTCTGTTGGAACGCTAAGTAAGGCGTAACGCAGTCTGGCAAATTCCCCAAACATGGTAAACTAGACTCTCTGAAACCCTTCGGTGATTAAGAGTTAAACAAATACACTTGATCTGAAAAAACTGCACAATGCATCCGTTTTTTTGGCAACAAAAAAGTAAGGTGGTAATTGACCAACTCCATTCTAGCTGGAATAAAGACAAAATCATTAGAAATCTCTGGGATCTCAACTTTACCAGTCACATTAGGTCCACAACAAAATCAGCTGCCAATCATTTTAAACAAATACTGTTCTGAGTTAGGCTTGTAGAGTTCAGCAGGTTCTTCAAAGTTTGAGGGTGACCTGCCAGCAGAGAAAGCAAGACACCACCTACAGCCTTTCGAACACCTCTGCTGGTAGTTTGTGGTCCTAGGTGGGTGGAAGGTGCCATATCAGAGGCGACGAGGGAGGAAAGAAGGCAGAGCAGCTCTGAATTTAGGTGAAGAGTGAAGCAATAAACCAGAGGGACATGAGAATACTGCTAACAGATACAGGTAGAGTCTGTGTACACACACACACTGGGAGTCAGCCTTCCAACCTCACTCATTACATCACTCCGTAACCTTCCCTTCACACTTAGGCTCCCGGCCTGTACCCACCAGTCCCCACAGATCACAGTTTGGACATCTAGCATTCCTCAGTCTGTTGTGAGAAAAGGTCGTCTGGGGATCAAGGTCCAAGTGGAGTCTGAGCCACAACAGGCCGAGACAGGCCAGGCAACACAAGGAGGTCTACTACTTTTAGCCGTGCCGGCTGGGTGACTTTCAGAGACGTGGAGGTCAAATCAGGCATCCCTTCACTCATGAACAATGTGAAGTGTGTGTGAGTGAGCGTGCACTAGTGTGGATGTGTCAATAACGCCAATTATGGTCCAGTCCTAACAGAATTAAGAGTCAAAACCTGCCCGTGTTTCCTGCTACTTGTCAAAATTTTGGCCAAGTCTTGTGGTACAAAATGTGCTGGTGAGGTAGTGTGCCGTTGCGCTTTTCACACTTACTCAACTTGGACTAAGGTTTAAAAAATGTCAGTTGTCAAGCAGCAAAGCAATAATAAAAAAAGGAAGAAAAAAAGGAAGAAAACCGGGACTCTAAAATGGAGTTGGGTGAAAATTAGATTTGGAGGTGATGAAATGGCTTTTTCACTGGAAAAAAAAATAACTGACATGGCTTAAGTGTTTTTTTCCTGAAGGATATTTTTGTCTTTAAGACACCATTCAGGTCACCCTTGGTTAGCCGAGGAACATCAAGTAAGGGAGGAAACACTGGGCTGTATTCTTTTACAAATGCAAGCTGGACTGCAAGGCCTCAATGGAGCTTTGTGTACCCAAGTGATGGTGTTGAAATAAATCGGCGGCCACACTGAGACAAGACTGGCTCCTGTCCTCCAATAAGAGGGCTTTGCATGGTATCTCCCTAAAAAGGTGGATTCATTAGGGTCGGGATGGGAGGAAACCCTGCCCTAAACCGAGGTGCACACATATTAAGGGTTGCATGCATGTCAGTATTCAGCCTGCTTTGACTCCCAATTTCCAATGTGTTTTCCTTTCTTGCACTACTGCTGCTGCTGCTGCTGAGTGAGGCGATGCTGCTCCAAAAAAACACCCCATGAAAACAACATTATGGAACTTTTTTTTTTTTAAACAAGACCGCTATAAAACACAGCCCGTTCTGATGAAACACTAACTAGTAATATGGAGAATGGTGCACATGCTCCATCCAGTAAAACCCCTGAACCAAAACCAGACCCAAAACACAGCATTGACACATTATAAAACATGTTTAGTTTTCTGCAGCATATTCTGCACCTGACTCTTTTTCTAATTAGCACTTCAGGCAGTGGAGGTTGCAGCTGCCACCGCAAAAGCAAAATACAGTATACCATTTTTTTTTTTTTGCCTTATGCAGTGGTCACAATGTAGTCAATGAGTTTAGGCTGAGGAACAAATACCTGTTTGCAACAAGGCGACCACGCTGTCCGATACCTCGAAATCCTTCTGGATGTCAAGTGCGACGCCTGCAAACAGGAGAGGAAGATTTCAATGTGATGAAGGCGCTGTTTCAATCATTTTGAAAATGACAAAACAAAGACATTTGGATGAGTATGATTGATCGGCAGCCAGAATCACTGGGCAGTAATAGCGCTTTAGTGATCAAGTGCTTCCATAATGGGCGCAAACATCATTAGCAGTGGCCTGTGATAATTGAACAATTTGCGTTTTAATGTCGCGACACACAACGAGCCACCTCAGCGGGCACCTCCGTGAGATTAAATATCGCCGACGGCTCCGATCAAAACACACGGATGAAGAGCAGTGTTGTAACCGCCATGCAGTGTGAGAACCCACAAGGTCTTGGAAGGCATCTTAAGCCTGTTTCTGTCACCCAAGCACCTTTTTGCAGAAATGAAGAAAATTCCCATTGCATGCACTGCTCTCATTACACAATGACGTGAACATCTCTTGACATGACATGCGTTTTTCTAGTGTGTCCCGAAGAAAAAAAAAATGTAAGGACCAAATGTAAAAATACAGAAAACACTGTAATTCATATACAGTATAGTCACGCATGGCAGCTCCCCGCAACCCTGAACAGGATAATGAATATAGAAAATGGATGGATGTTAGGGGTCCTCACCTCTCCAATAAAAGACGATTCGATATGCATCTCAAGACATGAGGTAAAATACCATTCAAAACCAGAATATTGTCAAGTTGAATGATTCAAATGATTAAATTCAGCACGATTAAAATTTGATTTCATCTGGTAGGATAGCTGTTTATTAATATGTAACAATACGGAGCCTATTCCAGCCGTCTTTGGGCAGTAGGCAGGGGACACCCTGAACCGGTTGCCAGCCAATCGCAGGGCACACAGAGATGAACAACCATTGGCGCTCAAAATCACACCAAGGGACAGTTTTGAGTGTTCCATTAACCTGCCACGTATTTTTTTTGGAATGTGGGCGGAAACCAGAATACCCGGAGAAAACCCACACAGGCCTGGGGAGAACATGCAAACTCCACACAGGGAGGCCGGAGCTGGAATTGAACTATGAGGTCAACGCGCTAACCACTGAGCCACTGGGCCACCTCCAAACTCTTCAAGTTAATTCAATTCAAAGTAGGAAAAAAAAAATCATCAGCAACATCAAACCGTTGTACACAGATTTATAACATCACTGGCGATCCAACCAAAATTAAAGTCTTGCAAGAATCATTACAATACAATGTGCAATGTTGTGTGCTTGGTAGCGCTCCTGTCCTCCGACAAAACACAGCTGGGGATTGCAACACAACTCCCCGAAAATGAAATGGAGGCATGACTAACATTTTTTTTTAAAAAGCTGGCAGCCTGTGATCTTTCCGAGCTTGACCTTGTACAACCTGACCTGGAGGCTCTTGCGTTGGAGTCTCTGCAATAAATTACTTTGAGGAGCGGCATGCAAATCGTGATCTGCGGAGAGGAGTGTTTAGGTTAACAACGGAGATCATCACCAAGTGGGTCATCAGGTTCCCTCACTATGGTGCTGGCCCTGCTATTTTCAGCATAGGCATGGCTTGGCGTCGTCAGCTGGGGGAAGACATCCTGTTTCAAAGAACATGTAATATACTCGGGCAGGTGCGCCGTATGTTCTTCCCGAGATGTGAATTTTCCATGCAAAGTGAATTTCGTACAGTACATTTTACTCTAAAGACTATATTTGGTCCAAGTCTAAACGGAGTAAAATTTGACCTAAAATATTCAGTCAATTTTCAACACAAACAAATGTTGAGTGACATTTACTTGAACATTTACTGTGAGTTAATCGCTAGCGTCTCCAAAAGAACCCACCTCGGAGGAACAAGTATTCCGCATTACACCAGCGATATACTTACTCACACCAGGAGTGGCATGAAGGTTGTGGTTTCGTTCCTCAACACTTCAGTGACTTTTTTTTTTAATATATACTTATCCCGTGCAAGTAAAATTAACTCAAAAATCCTTCTTGTAAAATTTACTTAGAATTTATTTATTTGTTTGTTTATTTTATTTATGTACGTATGTAAATATCACTAAAAAAATTTCTGTCAAATTTTTCGAATAAAATGTACTCCACGAAATTTACTGTGTGGAGATCCATTTGAAATCATGTCACACTTCAAATATGAAATTACTTGCGCTGTGCATCCGGAAGTTATACTGATCTTCACCAATGCCGTATGTGCAGCTCATCCACAGACTACTTTGAAGAAGTGTGCGTTTTTGCATTCGGTACTTGCTACCCCCCCCCCGAGACAAAAGATGCTTAAATCTCTGGGAGAATTTGCGCACATATTTCAAGGTCACTGGACACAGAGTGCGTACATTCCACGATGGTGCTTGAGTGACAAGTCAATGTGAGAAATCTACACAGCCTCAAAAGTGTGCAGCGGCGCATGGGAGAATGAATTAGTTGTTTTGGTAAACTCTTCCTTCTCTCACCTGCCACAATATGGCCACAAAACCTACAGCGAGTGAAAGAAAGAAAGGCTTGAGTTGGTCCCCAGAGAGAACCACCTGCAGACGGGGAGGCTCAGGGATTAGATCAGATTCTATATGTTCCTTCTATAAACCTTTGATATAGTTATTAAGACCGATGCCCAGATAAAGTGAGAAAATACAGCGTTCTAGCTCATGATGATGACATCTTGTTGTCATCCATACACGTTGAACGCGGCAGTGTATCAGGGAGGAGACACAGTGTTTATCAGTATACCCTCCCAAATTTATCTGTGCTCTTCAGTAATTAGGCCAGAAGAAGTATGTGAGCTCGCCCGGGCATACGAGCAGCCTCCCACGTGGAAGGGAGGTGGGGGTTGGGGGGGGGGATTCCTACGCCAGATGGTGGAGTCTCTCTTTCGGACGCAATTTAAAATTTGTGTGCGCCACATAGATAAACTCACACCACACATCCACCCAAAAAATATGACGGGTAGAACCGATTTCATTGTAAGAAAACAGAGCTGGAAGGGAAACGGAAACTCATACTGGATGCATAATGCGCAGTATTTCCAACTTTTATTGAAACCTGTTCAGAAACGAGAAACATTTCGCAATCCAGCTGCAAAAGACGCATTCATTCGCGTGGCGTAAATCGTGTTTTTGCACTAGATTCAAGGGCAGTGAGCTGTGTAATGAACTGTGCTAATCTGTAACAGATTACAGAGAGCAAGTAGCTCTGTGTTTGTGCGGCAGCCTATCAGACTATCATCTCGAGTCTTAGCCAGGTCCCGCAAAGCCCTTCAAAAAACAAACAATGTCCTTTCTGTTTGTCTTCCCCATTAATCAACTTGCTCTCTCCGAAAATATTTCATCATTTTATTTGGAAAGGAAGCAGTGACTTTTTGGAAGAAATGCAACAACGGATGAATGCTAAAATGTGTCTGATGATGAGGTAATACAAAGACGAACCCTCTAAGCTGGCAGCGGAGAGTACAGTTGCCATGGCAATGCTGAGTACTCAAAAAAGATAAAGGTCAAGTATCCACACTGGAATTGAGGTGTGTCTTTTTGCAATGCTCTCCTTCCTTTCCGTTGAATCTTCGGCTTGCTTATTCTCTCACCGTGCATCCACTGATTCCTGTTCCAAAGTTGATTTGGACGTCAAAAACTGTGAAAAACCGTCATACTTTTTGACACATTCACAAACGGTATCAAATCACCGCAAATGTTGGACAAAAACTCATTAAAACAAACTTAATTAGTTTGTCGGACCTCCTGGGGGTTTCTCGTGCATGTGAGCATGACGCAAAGCAAGAGCCATTGGAGGAATGTGGATCCTCCTGACTGAACACAGCTATATCAGCAGCTTCCATCTTCATTTACCGCAGCATTGTACCAGCCAGCTTCAAGTCTGATGCAATACTCTGGGTGCTCTCTAGATCAATAATGGGAAATAACAGACAAAATACACGTAAATCTTCACAGTCTTAACAGGCTCGTCTTTTCAGTCATCTTAATTGTGAAGTTAATACTGTCCTGTACAAACGTTTTTAGACCACACTTCACTTTGTTGTTTTCATGACTTTTTCAGAACAAAATAGATTTACGCAGGTATGGCATATAATTCAAGGAAGAAACCACTGAAATTTGAGGACCTGGATTAAGGAATTAATTTTCAATGTGTGAGTGACTGCAGGATTAAAGGAAGTGTCCACCTGTTTTACGCTAACAGCTAGCTTGTGTAAAAATCCTCTGAATCAGGAAGAAGCCTGCTAACTGACAAACAAACAAAAATACTCTTCACTATGGCCTCTCATATGAGTGACTACAGGATTAATGGAAGTGTTCACCCGTTTTACGCTAACAGCTAGCTTGCGTAAAAATCCTCTGAATCAGGAAGTAGCCTGCTCACTGACAAACAAACAAAAATACTCTTCACTATGGACTTTCATTAACAATTTGGCCGAGATGGCCCAACACTTTCGCAAAGTAACTTTTGAGTAGTGCACCGGAAGTGGGGAACATTGGTTTCAAATAAGAGGAAGTACCGCGGTCACTGCCTACTGGTAAATGTTGCCGACTGAACAGCGATTGATAAATGTGCCTTCTTAAGTCTAAAGTATCTTTCCTTTTGGTCCCTTTCTGTCGTTTTGTCCTTTTTAACTATTTATATTCTCATACTTGTTCAGATAGAAACAAATTATGATTTTGTCAGCCCATTCAGTTGTAATTTAAATATTTGATGAATCAGGATTAATATATGTTTAGATTTTTATTAGTTAGTTTTTATTTTGTTTTTTCTTGTTTTTTGAATGAAGTTTTTTTCTTAGTTTTCATTCGTTTTATATTTCATGCAAAATGATTTGTTTTAGCTTAGTGTTTATTGGTTTTAGTATATTTTTTTTTATGGAGTATTTGTCAAGTGCAATTTTTTTTTTAAAAAGTCACTAAATGTGTAAAGAAAAAGTAAAGTGACACCTTCCATCTCCTGAACAGACAAACATTTAAATAAATGAATCCCAAAAGGTCTTGAATGATATTACCGGACAAAGATGAAAACAAATGACATTTGCTATTTTGAATTGATACACTAATATGGGTCAAATTAGCCATGAAACTCCAGGGCTGAAAATAAGTCCCACTCCAGCCCTGCTTCAATGTGACCTTTCATGAACAATTTGCCTGAGGTGATCCAACACTTTTGCACACTAACTTTTGAAAGCATGTTAGTGATGCTATTGTTCTGCTGGACTTGACATAGCACGTTTTGACTCCAACAGAACATTCACACAACAGTCGGTGCAATGCAGTGCTGACACTTATTCCACCCTCTCATAAAGTCTGTCTTTGTGACCCCTTTTTCAGCAAGCGGAAAGGACACGCAAATTGGTAAACATGCCACAAATGCTGCATTTACATGAGAGCGTGTGCAGGCTTCAATACAAATATTATTAACACGTGCTCTCTGCTATTTTTGGTTTTGTTGTAAAATCACACAACAGCCGACGCGAATGTCAGTTGGGTACAACTTTTACATTAGATCCCCGGCAGAGACTGAATGTCCGGGTTCTATTTTTGCCCGGAGAAAGTAGGTGAAAAGGAAGGAGAGAATAGCCTGTCCTATTTAAGAGCAGTTATATGCATAAATAAATAGGTGATGGCCTGAAAAAGTCAGTCAGGGTGAGTGAAGAATTTTTTCCCCCTTGTTTACATTTATATCGAGTAATGGGGGTGTGCTCCTTTATCCCCTAATTTCACTGTCACTGCGTGTGTATTTGTGTGTGTATGTGCCTGTGTGTGTGTATGTGCATGTGTAAGTGACGGGGAAGTAGTGCATGGAAGTCATTCATTCTGGCCAGGTTCTGGTGTGCAGCGGTAAACCACCGTGCTGATGTGGCTCCATCCTCCCCCCTTCCATTCCAGCAAAAGGGGGTGATCAGCCAGTCAGTATAAATAGTCAGTGAGAGACCAAACCAGGGAATATAATAACCGAGGAGAAAGTGCATGTTTGGGTTTGTTCTGGGTTTGATCAGTTTTTAGATGCGAGCATGAGATAGACGCTCCGAGGGACAAACAACGTGCAGAACCAAGCCGCGATGAAGAGCGGTTCAGACTGAAGTGAAGAGAAGTCGACCGCAAATATGTCCCGTTGTGGCCGGTGGGCTCCTGACCGACTGTTCTCCTCCCTTGCCATGTGGCCACAGTGGACGAGGAAGCCAGGTTTTTTTTTTCTCTCGTTTCAATTCTTTCCTCTGTCACACAGAAAGGAAATGTAGTGCAGATGTCTGAGAAACAGTGAGGACTTGGCTTCACGGTCAGTGCATGTCGAGGTGGATTTCCCCCACAAAAAAAATAAGACGTAGAAACTATTCAGTGTTGAGTGAAAATATGTGTCCTCTAGTATCATACTTGGGAGAAGCCTTCCTATCGATTTCAAGCATTTCTCCAGTATGTGACAGCATTCGTAAAGGACACATTTAGGTGCATGTCTTCAAACTTACTTATCACATTAAAATTATGTTAAAATTTTAATGCAGTGAAAGAAACGCCGTAACAAGACGTAGAAACTATTCATTGTTGAGCGAAAATATGTGTCCTCTAGTATCATACTTGAGAGAAGCCTTCCTATCGATTTCAAGCATTTCTCCAGTATGTGACAGCATTCGTAAAGGACATATTTGGATGCATGTCTTCAAACTTACTTATCACATTAAAATTATGTTAAAATTTTAATGCAGTGAAAGAAACGCCGCAGTTGAGTCTTCGCCTGCTCTCAAACGTGTTGGCCAGACAAGCCGTTCTCATTTAAGTGGATTACCGGTCACAATATACTGTAGCTCAATGGACCTCCGTTGTTTGTCCCACATTAGAGTTTTGTTGTCCAACAAGTAACTGGTGTGCACTTGTAGCGCTTTATTTACACGATATGGTGCCCAAAGCGCAGCTCAGCAAGGTCATTGGCTGGATATATGTTGCGCTTAGCGCAGTCAGCTTCAAAAGTTACTTGAAGGGAGTGGATGTGACTGTTATGGATCGTATTTTTTGGAGGACTTATTTCTTCATTTTAGATAATGTACATCAAGAAATGTGTGAGCTGTCAAAATCATTCAGACTATTGGTTATCACGGAGGACCGCTAAGAGTTAGCTGGCTAGCGGGGAGAGAGAGAGAGAGAGAGAGAGAGAGAGAGAAAATATAAGAGCAAATTTAATTTCCCTCACAGGATGACTATCTATCTATCTATCTATCTATCTATCTATCTATTTGTCTGTCTGTCATCCATCCATCCAAACTAAAAGCATGTGCACAATATTTTACAAAGACACCCTGCAACCGTTTTGATCAATTCCAAGCCAAAAAAATGTAAATATAATATGAAGCATACCTGTCACTCTACTACTTTTTTTAAAAGATGTTTTTTTCATACACTGAGCAGGATAAGCATCGGAAAATGGATGGATGGATCCACTGCACCCAAAATAAACTGAACAGTGAACTCTGATCTATCCACAGAGAGTTCTGCTATTAAGTTATTAGCATTGTATCCATTCCTAATACAGTACCGGCCTCCAGTCTTATTCGGGAATCTGCAGTCATTTCAATGATCAAAGCTTGATGTTGTCTGAGGCGGTCTCCAATCTAATACTCATACATTTGTGACAGTTTAACTGGGGCAAAATCTCATGAATGGCTTGTATGTCTGCCAGCTTCACCACTTTGATTCATAGACTTTTTTTTTTTTTTTTAAACACAATTTTCTTTCACTAATCAAAAGCTTTTAATTCAGCTCTGGTGCTGCAGAGCATTCGTCCCAGCCAGTACGTGCTAAATATTTGATGGCTGTAGCGGGAATTCACGGTGACGCACCACAAGAGCAGACTGAACCTATAGCTTTTCAATAATACATTCGGGGGGCAGCTCACTTGTACGGGAGATTATGCATTAGATGGGATAGAAAAAGGGCCAGTGAAGCGAGGCAAAGGTATTTGAGGGAAGATGAGTGACTGACAAGGAAGGTGGTCTGTCTAGCCAAGGTCGAGTTGTGCGCCCCTTCTGTATTCCTCGGAGACACTGGTTTGAATTCTCCTCGAGGTCCACCGTGCGAGGTGAGGTGTAGGGGTGTGAGAAACAATACGTTGCTTAATTTGTTACAAAAGAATTGATCTGAATTATTGCGTTTTGCATTGTCTTGTAATCATTAAGCCAAATGGACTTCAAACAAAGCGATGTGGTTGCTTTAAATACACGAGTATTTTTTTTTGTTTCATTTTTTGTTTAATTGGGTATTCATTCATTTTTTAGTAGCGCTTTTGCAGTGCCGTCAGACATCACTTTTTAATTTGTCATTCTGGTGTAGCGCAACTCTGCCATAAGAATGCGAGATACAAATCACTTTGTATTCATGCTGTTGTGAAAACCTTGAAAACCTAAAGGCAACAATGTATCATCCTGTTTTATTGTGACTCCCGGTTTAAAGTTCGGGTGAAATCAATGACGGCAATGTTTTGTGAGCGTGACGTGGGTGGGCAAACAGCAGCCGCCTGGACTGTGTTATCGCATACGGATGAGGAGAAGCCTGATGAGATTTTTCATAACAGTGAAGCAGATTAAGTCATCGTTTAGCATTTGTGATTCCATGTTTTACTTTCCTCGCTTCGATTTGAACGTATGAATTAGCGATGGGTGGTATTCTGTAATTAGTATAACTAGCTATGCACAGCCAAGATAAAGTTCGGTTCGATTTCTGTGCTTAGTCGTTTTCATTAGCATAACACCGCTTTAATTATCAACGGATTAGAATGTGTGTATCTTTCCACTATGAAAATAACCTCTATCCGATGTCCCCTCGATTAAACCGTAGTGTGAGTCTTTCTTTGGCTGTTATATCATCCACAGGTTCTCTGGGCCTCAATACTGTGTTGATATGTAATCCAAAGAGAGGAATGGGACTCTATTTTCAGTTCAATTTAGCATCAAATGGCTGCAGAATTTGCTATCTCCCAATACTCAGCAACCATAAAATATCAACTCAGGTGTAGTCATTTCAAAAACTGGCTTTTTAAAAACTTTTTTTTTTTAGGAAGATATATTTCTCTTTTTTTTAGTCTGGAAAAAGACAAAACATATCGTATATCTTTTTAATAGGCACGGACCATCAAACACGAAATGCGGCTTTGGTTTATGTACACTGGAATGTGACTATGTCTGCAAAATAAGAACACTACTTCCACTCCGATACATCAAAAAGGATTCCCTACAGGCAACCATAACGACTACATTTTGGTCATAACTAATAACATATCTGCCATTCCCATCTCATGTAATTTCACTAAGTGTAGACATTTATTTTTACTCGAGAAATTCTGAGATAAATATGCGAGTGAAACATGTTATTACTATGACCAGACTTCCGTCTGGCTTTTCATCGAAATCATACACACAAACACATTCATACTGCTCGAGAAGCTGTCAAGGTGACCTGTGGAAACAGTCAACTGTCCAATCACGGTCCAGCTTTCACGAGAAGTAATTTTAAGAAACTCAATTTCAGTTAAGGAGATGCAAGACAGTTTAGCTCAGGCTGCTCGTTTCATCTTTCCTTGTCTCACAAATTCGGTATGCATCACATTACTTCCTCCGCTATTTCGTCAAACCTTCGCAGAAACCCAAAGATGTGTTGTTTTTTTTTACTCAAACACATTCAAATGAGTCTTTCTTTCAAGTATTTTATCGAAAAAAATAATGTGACCTATTTAAATATCTAAACGACATTATTTACGACTCAAATTTCAAAAAAGAAGTGAGAAAATTTCTACATTCTACACCCCACTGACCACATCCCAACAAGCACTGTAACGAAAATCCTACTACGGTCTCATTTACCTCTGACATCATGACACTTCGATATCAACAAATCAAACCTTAAAAAAGAACGGTAGTGAAACTAGAGGAGTGCGAACACATAACAAAGCTTGCCGGCTGTCTGATATGAACTATTACGTAATCCCTCTGCTGAGCTGTTGACACTATCACATGTAAATGCAGGGGGGAAAGATTATCGTTATTTCAGAAGCTGGGCTTTTCAAATACAGTGCCACTGTAAATAAAGAGTGTATGTGATATTACGGCAGCTGTGAGCATATGAAGAATCGTAAATATACAGTACTGTAGAGATTGTTATGACGAACCGGAGCTGTGCTTTCACAGCTACTGGTCAAAACTGCGCTCAACAGCGAATTACAAATTTGGCCCTTCCCTGAAACGCAAACGTACAAAAATGAAACAAACGTACAAATACCTCAGTTGCTTCATGGTGCAAACTGGAAAAGAATGCCATGTAACTGACTGAATTGTTAATGATCAGTTAATTGATTATGAGCCCATCCCTTGTGTATAAAACATGACTAAAATCAAGTTTGCTTTTTTTCAAAATCGATTGTGTTTCTGTATAATTCTCATCTATGGCATGGGGCACGGTGTGAACAGTAGTGAGCATGTCTGCCTCACAGTTATAAGGGTCAAGGTTCAAATCTCGGTCTGCTCAAAGTGCTTGCGTGGGTTTTTCTAAATAATCTGTCGACCACCCACACTCGAAATAGTTCATAAGTGGAAATGTCTGAACGGATGTCCTATGATTGGTTGTCAACTAGTCCAGGCCAAGGTTATTATCCATCCATCCATCCATCCATCCATCCATCCATTTTCTGAACTGCTTTATCCTCACAAGGATCGCGGGGGGTGCTGGAGCCTATCCCAGCCGTCTTCGGGCAGTAGGCGGGGGACACCTTGAACCGGTTGCCAGCCAATCGCAGGGCACACAGAGACGAAAGAACTCACACTCACACCTGGGGACAATTTAGAGTGTTCAATCAGCCTACCATGCATGTTTTTGGAATGTGGGAGGAAACCGGAGTACCCGGAGAAAAGCCACGCAGGCACGGGGAGAACATGCGAACTCCACACAGGGAGGCCGGAGCTGGAGTTGAACCCGGTACCTCTGCACTGTGAGGCCGACGCGCTAACAACACTAACCACACAAGGTTACTATAGTAATTTATTTATTCAAAACACTGTTGTTCTGGTTTGAAGCAGTGATCCGACGGAATGGAATGCAGGGAGTCCATATTTTAGGCAGGATTGAGTTATTACTTGACAGTTTGTCTTACACAGCAATGTTCTGAACGCATCGCCTATCTCTCCAGTTCCTTCCTGTCATCTTGTTGCCTGCCAGCAGGTAAACACCACAATCTTCTTTGATAATGAAGCAGGAAGGGACGTTGCACTTTTGATGTTGGGAGAGAATGAAGGATAGCTTGGTTGGTGGGAAGCTGGGCAAATCCTTCTACATCTGACTCATCTTTGCTTCCCACTCCAACATGCCTTGAAATCTGGACTTGGCACCGCCTTAGCGCATTTAGCTCATCGCCCGTGATCCCCAACACGCTCGGTGGAGGAGGCACAGGCAAACAAACGATACCACTTTGCTGTTATTTCCACACGTCCTCCCCATGATGACAAGGGAGGTTGGTGATTATCGAGGTCCTGCTCGCTATCTTTGCATGTCAAAGATCAACAGGCAGCTTGAGCAAGCTGTTGACTTGACAAGCTACTGGACTCTACAAAGATAAGAACCAGCTGAGAAGTTTCATGACAAGTCCTTGTTGAAACAGCCACCTAGAGGCCATTAACAAGACATCACATTCATGTGGGTTTCCTTTTCGCCACGCTGCTTATATCTTTGATATTTAGTTTATGGTACTTTTACAATCTTTGCCCACACTAGGAAAACAATTCTGTGTCCTTGAAAAACAACCAGGGTGCAAGAGCGGAACCTCTTTTGTCTTACTGGTGATGCCTTTTTTCACCTTCTATGACTGGATGACGTTTCTAGAGAGTTTCTAGACTAACTCCATCTTACTAGTGAGGCACTGGTTGACATCGATGGGCGACTACTCCCACTAATAGAGTGCTGGATGCCTTTCTCTGTGGAGTTTGCATGTTTATTTATTTTGTTCAGTACAGCATTTTCAATCTTAGGTCACTGTAATTTTTAATCCATTGGCACCAAAATAAAACAATCTTCACAGATTACGGTTTTATTTTGGCCATATAATTGTCATGAGGGTGGCCCGTCGACCTGACAGTACAGAGGTCGTGGTTCAATCCAGGCTCCGGAACTCCCTGTGTGGAGTTTGCGTGTTCTCCCCGGGCCTGCATGGTTTTTCCCCGGGTGCTCCGGTTTTCTCCCACATTACAAATACATGCATAACAGATTAATGGAACACTCTTAACTGTCCCCAGTCGTGAGTGTGAGCGCAGATGATTGTTCATCTATGTGTGCCCTGCGATTGGCTGGCAACCAGTTCAGGGTGTCCCCCGCCTAGACAGATTAGAAGCGGATTAGAAAATGGATGGATGGATGGATCAATTAAACCATTTTGTTGTGAAAGTGTAAGGTATGGATGCATTGATTTGAAGATGGTCAAAGTCACCAATAAGTGACTTTCCAAGGTTTGTGGAATATGAGTTAAGCAGCAAAATCTACCCGTTCCTGGCCATCTCAAGGGGCGGCCCTTTTGCCATTTGCTGTCGACTAGAAATGACATCACAGTTGATCAGGGCTCAGGTAAACAACCAATCATGGCTCAGATTCAGGAAACAGTTGCGCCGTGATTGATCATTACTTGAGCCCTGAGCAACTGTGATGTCATTTTCAGTTGACAGAAAAGTGACAAAATGGCTCAAAAATTGGTGGATTTTGCTGCTTAACTCATATTCCATAAACACGATTTAATTAATCAGAATGTCGTGTTTCGACGAGTAGAGGCACATAGAACATATTACTGTAAAGAATTTGGGGGATTTAATTTCCCCTTTAACATTGTAAAAAGGAGCTGTTACCATCATTTGAAAGGATGATGTAATTGGAAACAGCCAGACATCAGATTTAAAGCAGCAACACCATTACTGGAGTCCATTATATCTTTTTAATTCCTTCTGCTGTTCCAACTCTTGTATAATCTCTTTAATGTGTTGCTGTAAAAGAAAATGAAACAAGCACAAGCAGAAGGCCCACACAGCAGTTGACATTCATCCGCAACGTAAAATTGACTGAGATCTGCGGTGATGTCACGGCGAAATCCACTAAAGGCACCAACATCTACTTTTATATCTTATTTCTTGATTCAATTGCAGACACCTACGCTTTCCTCACTTCCCTCCTTCTCAAGGCGCCGTGGAACTGAAACTTTACTGAACTAACGGCGAAATCCACTAAAGGCACCGACATCTACTTTTATATATTATTTCTTGATTCATTGCAGACACCTACGCTTTCCTCACTTCCCTCCTTCTCAAGGCGCCGTGGAACTGAAACTTTACTGAACTCTGAGCACTTCCACGCCAGACTGTTGTGGCGAGTGACATCAGAGAGGAAATCATGTCGCGGCGAAGGAAACACATGCCACATTTACCCTGTAACCACACTGACTGTAAATGTTCGAGCGCCAGAGGTGTGAGCCAGTGTGAATTGCGGATGATCATGAGAAAACGGACTGAGCGACAAGGAATACATGTCAGACCGGCCGTATCACCACATCGCTGCTACTGCGTGACAAAGAGCGGGCCGCCTTAAGAGGATTATCACCACGTGCTCATCTATGTCTAAGATGCAAGAGGCCAAAAGTATACAAGCACTTGTCCGAGAGGATGCATTTTTGTTTTGTGGCATTCCTGGAGTGACAGCTTGACATGCATCTTAATATGCATGATGCGAGCATTAAGCTGTAGCCCCCCCACCCCACCCCTCCCCTCCCTCATCATGCGATTATCTTGCAGCCCTCAAATTACCACTTTGTCGGCTAGGTGGGGGGCGTCGGAGATAAAAGAGATCAAGCTTGACTTACTGATCAAGCAAATAACTTTAAGTGCCGAGCGTCTGCCTCCACATATCCTCATATTCTGTGAGAAACACTTAATCCCCTCCTCTTTATGATAAACTCGAGGGGTGTCTGCCGTGAGACCGACTGTAGGATTTAAGGCTTCAAAGCCACCTCAAATTCAATTAAATTCTATGGCATCCAAACTCGGATATTTCTTTGCACAAACTGTGAAGCAAATTGAATAAAAGTGTCCACGTGCTCTGTTTTCTAGTATTTTTTAATGGGTCAAATTGCATTTGCAATAGCTGTTTGTACCAGACACGGAAATTCCTTCCTCCTTCCTCAAGAAAACAGCCTCATATGTCGCAGTGCACACAGGACACTGCAGCCTTGTCTGCGTCACAGTCTAAGTCATAAAAAGGAGCGTTGGGCACGGCGCGTCAGCTCCGAGAGTCAGCTGAGCTTAAAGGAAAATGGCTATTGGCATTTACTTCCTCGTACTTTCGGGAAATCTAGTTCATAGTTTTCTTAGAATTATAATTGCCATGTGTCTTGAAAGTGTTCATGTAAAATTTCATTTCAAAAAAATGAAACTACGTTTGATTTTGAGGCCTGCAGTCTCGTCTGCCGCTATTATGATGTTTACAAAATATTGTTGAACAACTTTTGGGAAAATTGTGAATCATTCATCTGGTATTCCTTAGAGGCATGATATTTCTGAATGTTCTGGACTCCTGATTCCATACCAATGTTATTTTGCACCAAAAAAAAAAAAAATGCTGCCTGAATGAGTTGTACCAAAGAGGAAGTCTGCATGGATGTACACTATGATGACTGTTGACGGTGGAACAACGTTCCACAGCTGACATCATGTCGCTGTTCGTTAGATGTTTTCGTTTGTCGGTTTCAGCTCTGATACACGAGATTAGCCGATAGCTTGAAGTCTTTGACAACACGGTGCATCATTGGGTGCAATTTTCACATCGTTGTTGAGAGGCGGAATAGCTCCGATGTCTGGGATGGTCACCCTCCGTTCTCACTGACAATGCTTTATTGATCCACGCACACACAACACATACTACAGTCATGGCTATCGGTACAAAGACCTTTTGACGTTCAGGAGAAGGGGTGGGGCTGGGAATAGGGGGGCGTGGCATCACTTCTGCTTCATGCTGCCTGCATTCGACAGCTACTTTCTTCTGACTGCCCTCCTTCCACTGCAGCAGCCCCCTCCTGTGCTCACAACTGCCCTCATCCATTCATCCCTGGAAGGGTGGTCGGGTGCAGGGGGGACCCATTTATTCTGGGTGTTTGCTTTCTGTGGGTGTGCACTCATGCCTGCTTAATTGACATTAAGATCTACGACTTGGGATTAGGTACCTGCTACTGAGCGGAGTCAGGGTGAGAAAAAGACTGCAGGACATGCAGAAAGCAAAGAGGATGAACAGAAAATATGAAAAAGTTAACTGAAGGCTGAAGGGCAGGAAAGGTGGATTCACAAAGCGACTGCTGTTCACTGTATCCAATCACAATCACGCATGGTCAAACAGTCTGAGGCTCCAGCCGTACCACAACCCTGAACAGGCTAAGGTGAGCAAGGTAGTAAATGGAAGCAGGGTTCTACATTAATGGCCCGATGGCCCTTGAAGGGCCACCACGTGACTGTGTTGGGTAACCCAAAGTTTACTGACACTGTCCCAAATGGACGGGTATACATTCTTTATTGTAGTGCATGAATTGATCATTCATCATGTATATGATTTTTAGATTTCTTCAGAATGTAACGTGCATTGCAAATCAAATCTATCGTAATCAAGATTTTTTTATCTCATCATACTGATGAGATAAAGCTGAAAAAAAAACGGATTTCCAGGTTATCAGTATAGCTGTGGTAATATATATATATATATATATTTTTTTTTAATATAATTTTTACCACCAACATTATCTAAGAAAAGGAAGCAACTTTCCACTGTCAAGGGTTGCCAGAGTAAGTCACTCGCATGCTATGTTTGGCACAATATTTACACTGGACCTTCCTTATGCAACCAAGCCGTTGGGTGGGCCGCCCGCTATGACCAGCATTTAAACCCGATCCGGTGTGATCCACTGTGTCATCCAGCCGCCACTATCTGCTTCCAAGAATCTTACATTAAAATAACTTCGCCTCCAGTACAAAGCAAACCTCCAAAATAGCGAGCAGCTTCAGCTCTTCGCCCAAATCTTCAACCCCAAAATAATGAACACAACCGTGGGTAACCTAATCTGCTCAAAATCTGCAGCTACTCAGCAAGTGGGTTAGGAAAGCAACCCAGCATTTTTCTAGCGTGCATTCAAAATACACCCGCGAGGATGTGCAATATTGCACATCCAATCGGAGACAATGCAAGACAGATGCAATGTGTTGGTAAGCTTCCACCATCTAATTACTACTGCAATGTCGCTCACCCAGCGGGGGAGGAGAGAGAAAACCTCACAGAGAGATTGGAGGAGTTGGAGCGAGCAGAAGGATGGCCGATAAGCTCACGCTGTATGTTTGGTACATATTATTTCTGTCTGAGGGTCCAATGCACATTATGCCCATTCATAATGCAAAACCGCCATGCCGAGTTAAGGTGGCAGGGATGGGCAAGCCACACCCGCATCCGCCCAGCGTACTTGCCCCATTATCACCTCCTTTTTACAGCAAATTTGTGACTTCATATTTTTCACCTATAAATGTTGATTTAAGATCTTGATTCAGATGGAAGTCATTTTCAACCCATTTGCCAGGCCACCAGACATGGTGAGACTAATCTCAGAATCTCTGCACACGGTCTCAGCATGGATGTTGCAGCAGCACTCTCATGCCCCGCCTGCAGTGATCATCAACACCCTCTCAAGACTCAGCCTCTTCAAAACTAACAGACAAGACCCGAAGCCCTCAGGATGCTGAGCCGCAGGCATGTGGCCACTTAGCGAGTACACATTGTTCCGTGTTGAACCTACTCCTACTTCATGATTGCTTTCAGTCCAAAAATAATTAAAAAAAAAAATCCTATTGACTAGAAGTCAGGACTGCATGATAACATCTCATTGTAACAATGATGGATATTTTTTTAAACCAAGCTTGCAATTCAGCAGTGTCTACATCAACGCAAATAAGCATTAATAAAAAGCGTTCCTCAGGAATCACTTCCTAGAACCTCCTATTACACTTCCCTCCATTATTTGGTGCTGCAGCAATATTTTTAACTCATTCACTGCCAATGGGTACAATGTCCGATTGAGGAATGTATTACTTGTTAAACACTGGAGTTGAATTCAATTTTTTAATTAACCAGCATGATCTTTTAAGATCGCATTGAATATCATCTCAATAGCACAGTATATAATCCTTATTAATTCGTATGTCAAAATTTCGGTTTTGGTTTCACAAAGAATGTTGTCTTGGGGACAAAAATGCGGCCAAGAAGAATTAACACCACATGGCTTCATCTCATCATCTCACAGCAAGCTGCAGCATACAATATTGAACTATTTCTCCACCTCCAGCCCACTTTGCTCATTTTCCCTCCTTCATATCCACCCTAAACATCCATCAATCATGATCGACGTGTCACGCTCGTTTGTAGAAGAAGCGTGGCCTCAGTGGATCGATCCGTAATTATCTGCGGCATATCAGTGATCACTAACCCACTGTGGAGCATTTCCTTGAGAGATAGCGAAGGCGCGTCCGCTTGATTAAATCAGCACGGAGTCTACGAGCATGGAAATAACACAGCAAGTGTGTGTCCACTGCGCCGAGGCGATCCCATTGTTCCGCCCGTCTGAGCTGAGGTGAGCTCATCAAGACTAAAGAAGCTTCCAGCCAATTAATGCGCGGACAACAGTCCAGCAAAATAAAAATTACAACGTGATTTTCAAAGGTTTTGTTATAGTAGAAGAGAAAAAGGAAACCCTTACCGGCTACTGTGCATCTGTCCATGTAATTGAGGACGTTCCCGAAACTGAGGATCACAGCAGCGACGACCGGCGAGCGGCATCGGAGCAGCGCCGCTCGAAATTTCTGCCCGGGTTTGCAGGCGTGCAGATCCGGGTTGGATTTGAGCGCGGGGCTCATGCTGCCCGACAGCGTGCGCACCTCATCCAAATTGCTGCAGCCTTCCAGCTCGCACCCATCACCTTCCACGCACATATTGGTGCAAAGTGATTGGAGGAGAAGAAAAAACAGAAAAGGAAAAAAATATATATTTGGACAGCGACCAGGGTGAGCGGTCCTCCGTGGGAGTTAGTCGCTGTGGAAGTGTTGTGTTGAAAGCTGGAGCGCAGGATGAGCTCTTCTCGGGATCATATTTTTTCCACCAGTGTGTAGTGACTGAGGGCCAGTGCGCTCCTGAGTTGTCTTTTTTTCCCCCCCTGTCAACCAGGCGCGCGCAAGGGGTGTGGCTAGGAGGTTTAAATCACACCCCTTTGCGCCCTGCAGCCAATGAGGGAAACGCATCTGCTTGAGCTGCGGATGCCGAAGAAACAACAGCAAACCGGGTGAAGAGACCGTATGAATTTACTGACGGTTGTGAAGAGTAAGGATGACTTCACTTATTTAATGATTAACGTTAATAAGAGAAATTATGATGAATAGGTTTCGCTCAGCTCAAAGTCCATCTTTCAGGTTATTGTATTTTGCATCTTTTGGTGATTACTGTATATTCTTTTTTTCAAATTCTGATAGTAAACTATATTGTAGTATAATAAGAATATTTTGGGCAGAAATTTCAGGGTGGACCAAAGGATAACAGCTTTGACGTTCTCTTAACTTGAATTGCACATGTCCTACTATTCAATGTTTCAGTACTTTTTGCACAATTCGCTTTTCTCGAACAAGGAGCTGAATGGAAAAATTCACAACAAGTGTTTGATTCACGAATCGACAAATACAGTACACAGTATTGACACAGCTGAGATGAGTTACCAGGTAGTTTTTACACAATTATGATAACTGGTAGAGTGATAGCCCTCAATAATTCACAACACCATACATTTCTTTTAATGTGGTCACCTTGAGCTGCTATGTTAAAACTTGATGTGAATGATGTTCACAATATTTACAATCAGCATTAAGCTTGCACAATCAATTTCCAGTGGCACCTTTTATGCTAAAGATGTTTATGGTTATAACATATCAGCATTTGGCTGAACTATTCAAATAAGACAGGTTTTACAATGTATATTTATTTTTGAATATACTGTAATATAATAACAAAATGGATGCACTAATAGCTGTTAGAAAACTGCAATTGTTTGTTTACATTAAACAATCACCTGCTACAGCCAATGTGAGTGACATCATGCAACACTGTGATTACAAGATTACAATTTCAGCAACCCGGTGCCCTCATACTGGTCAGTCCTTATGTTGGCAGCGGCCTGTTGGTGCTCAGATTCTGCGCAGGAGGGAGAGAAGAAGATCCGTATGCTCGCTTCACATTTGACATACGGGAAATCCGCACATTTCATTCCCTTTCGTTGGCTTACCGAAATGTTGTGTTGTATTGTTTTTCAGTGAGAGAGAACATGACTGAAGTCTCCACTGACCAGTATAAAGGCACCACAATGCTAAAATTGTAATCTCAGAGTCAAAGTGTGCATGCCGTCGCTCACCAGAAGAGCTTAAATCCCAAACTTACAAATCTTGAACCACCACTGTAGATGGTTATGCTTGGCTAGCAGAGGAGCTGAATTTCTTCTTCCCTTTGCTTCAAGCAAAAAAAATGCCAAAAACAACTCTAACCCAACTGGCAGTGTACTGGAATCTCAACCTTACTTTGAGAAAGCATGATTTGAGACGTATACGAAGGTCAGCAAACTGCAGGCAGGCAACTGGACCTCATAATGTCACCAGGTACTAAAAGTCTTTGAGAGAGAGAGAGACAGACAGACAGACAGATCTGAAAGAAAACCCACGTAGGCATTAAATTGATCTTCTCATTTTTATTCTGTTTCTGAAATGACAGCTTGGAGTTTCTTCAACACTGATGTCACGGTAAAACAAGTGCCTCATCGTTGACGTTGGTGTGAAAATCTAACTGATGATAAAAAACCCACCTAAGGTGACAAAGTCTCAAAATGCGTCATCTTAATATGATGGGAAAGAATTCTAAAACTTCACACCTAAAGATATTCTCACAGATTACATCAACAGGTCATGAAGACCTGATGAGTGTTCAAATCAAGGACAGTAAGTGCATCTGAATGACTTTAGAAGGCCCAGTGTGGGCCAGTATGGCCTCTCAGAGTGAAAGCAGCTATTTATTGTTGTCGTGACCCTGTTCTTTTGTGTCTCCAGCAGATGGCAGACGAGGGTCCGCCCTCCAGTGTGCACACCTGCTGCCAATGTTCAAATCAATTAGTCGTGTATTTAAGGACTGTCAAGATGCCAAGCCTTTGTCGGATTATTCCTCACCTTGCTCGAGACTTTGTCTTCAACTGTTGAATTCTCTAGTCTAGATGATCTCTCTTATTCACGTCATGTGTTTTCTCGCCTCGTTTTTTTTCTTTTTTTTTTTTTTTTTAATTCTTCATAGTAAGTATTTTTATTGCTAAGCTTCGTCTCAGTTTTGTATCCTTAGTTGAATTTTCTAGTCTAGATGATCTCTCTTATTCACGGCATGTATTTTCTCGCCTCGTTTTTTTTTCTGTTTTTTTTTTTTTTTTTGTGTTTATTGTACTTGTGTTTTTGTATGAATAAACTTTTTTTTTTTTTTTTAAATTGCATCTCAGGCCATGTTTTGAGAGTCCGATTCTGTGCCGGACCCTTCAATCGTTTGTTGTACTTGTGTTTTTTGTATTCATAAACTTTTTTTTTTTTTAATTGCATCTCAGGCCACGTTTTGAGAGTCCGATTCTGTGCCGGACCCTTCAATTGTGAACATGCTCATTTTGCAGACATAATCACTCAAGTGACGAGTCGGTTTGTACGGAAACGGAATCAAATCATCCATTGATCCATCAGCCAATGATGTCTGCATGATGTCTGGTGAAACGTCTTTGTCAAGACTTGCATTGTTTTCAGTTGATTGTTTCTGCCTACCTGTAGTCAGTGAATGCTTTGTCAATGTTTTAAACAGTCATTGAAAGTGTAACTTTCTCATTTTGCAGACGTAACCATTCAAGTGACGAGTCAGTTTATACGTAAGCGGAAACGGAATCAAATCATCCGTTGATCCATCAGCCAATGATGTCTGTATGATGTCTGGTGAAACGTCTTTATCAAGACTTGCATTGTTTTCAGTAGATTGTTTCTGCCTACCTGTAGTCAGTGAATGTTTTGTCAATGTTTTAAACAGTCATTGAAAGTGTAACATATGAAAGTCCATACATTTGAAGCAAGGAAAACAAAAAAAGAAGGGAATCGTATCTTGGCATCATTCAGCCATGAAGGCTGAGTGCTTGGATGTTTGCCTGGCTCTGCCCTGCAGGCTTTTGGCATTGCGAGGACCTCAGAGTTGTGGTCTGAATATTCGTTTTTTTTTTTTCCCCAGAAACACTCAAAAGCAATTAGCCACTCACTTCCCTAATATCATCATTGAAATTCAGTCTTGTGTTCATTCTGAACTCTGTATACGAACAAGGCAGCCTGCTCGTACTGTTAGAAAAGTATTAGGTAATACTGATCATTTTGAATGGTTAATTGAGCAGACAGATGAGGGGAAAATTCAGGCAAAAAAAGAAGAGGCCCAAAGCAGACAGTGGTCTCATGTGGATAGCTTAGGAAGGAGCCCCTCAAGCGCAGTTGTTCTAATCGCTCCCTCTGCACCCCCTTTTTTTTTTCTTTCTTTGAGATGTGTTTGATATGCTGCGCATGTCTGCGGGATCTTGTGTGTTTTTCTTTCAAACAGAATAGCTCGGTGGACCTGGGCCCTACCTCTGGCAGTTTTTCTGCTATGTGGCCCAGAGCCACTAAGTCACCACTCACTCTCTGAAGCCTTCCTTCCTGTCTCTGCTCAGGGCCAGCCTCCAGTGCAGGATGGGAGATAACTCCGCTAATCATCGGGCCCAGCGGCTGCAAGGCGATAAGGCCGACCGAGTCTTGCTGCATCAAAAATGCAAGTGAAATTTAAAAAACACACTGACACTTGTCTGTCATCTGAATGTTGTTTAACTGAAAATACAGGTCCGCGTTTTGTGTTTGTAACAATGTGTGCAGTTGTGATATTTCATCCTGGTTCAAATTTCCTTTAGGGGGAGAAAAACCAAAAATGCTTAATGATAGAATTCAATAGAATGAGCCATAAACATAAGTTTAAAAAAACCATACTGACACTTGTCTGTCATCCGAATGTTGTTCAACTGTAAATACAGGTCTGCCTTTTGTGTATGGAACAATGTGTGCAGTGGTAATATTTCATCCTGGTTCAAATTTCCTTTAGGGGGAGAAAAACCAAAAATGCTTAATGATAGAATTCAATAGAATGAGCCATAAACATAATTTAATCTAATTTTTTATAATTAAAAATAAATAATATGCTAATTTGCTGTTGCCCTTAACAGTGTAGAAAATGTGAATCTTCGTACATTTCAACTCCTGAAGATTGTACTTTATAAGCAAATGGGAAAAATAATTGTGTAACAGTACATCTAATTTTAAATGAGCATCATGTTTTCAATTTTTTTTTTACAGATCTGTAAAAACAATACAATATGCCTTATATAGAGAAGAATATTGCATTTTCTTTAATATTACCTTTTTATCATTTCAGAAAGTTGAATGCTTTACTTGAAACCTTGTTTATTTAGCTAAATTAGTCTACCAAACAATAGTTTTTGTCCAAATCCAGTAGTAATAACACTACAGGATTGTTCCTTTGTTGCTCGAATGAGTCATGTTTCAGCCAGTTTAATGTACACATTTCCCCATCCTGCATTCATGGAACAATCTTCGGACTACACGTTCTTATTTTTCCAGAGGAACACAATGTACGCTGAAGTTCCGGGAGAAGTGAATGTACAGACTCACCAATATTGTGTCCACACTGATTCTGACGTCAGATCTTGGACACCTCAAACTCAGATGATTGACAGCCTTGCAGGAGCTGTTGATGTCCTTCGGACGGTGAGTCGAACTGGTTTTCTGAATGGTCAGGCGGTGAAGCATCTCACTGGACCAGTTTTGTACAGGCCAGTGAGCATTGAGGTTTCCTCCATTCAACAAAGGTTGTCTTGTATAAAAAAAAATGCTGAACTGCATACATCGATTAAGTGCTGTGAAACACACTTTAAAAGGGCCAAAGTCATTTTCGAGGTGCTTTTCACCGTTGCCTCCAGTTTGGTAGAATTACAATACCGAATGTTAATAAAATCTGTTTTTGCATTTGTCGTTTTTTGCTCCAAAATGCCTTGAGTTTAATTCAACCCCGCAGAGGATGCAGAAAAACCGCTCCCCAACATTACTTCATTCATCCCAAAGATTTGATGGATTTGAGATCAAGTTGCTTAAGAGTTGTAAACTCTCAAACCAGAGCAGAGAGGGCCTGCCCCACACTGCGCCTGAAAAAAAATGAACATGAAAAGTGTGATTTTGCAGTAAATTGTCCTTTAATCTATAATGAAGTGATGACGGTCTCGCAAAACTGATTTTGTGATTATTTGATGACGAGATGTGTCTCAGTACTTTCGTTCCGCAGAGCTTTGTCACCCAGGTGCTGAGCAGTGCAAAGTCCAAAATACATTCACAATGCACTCTGATGGTTAGACTTTGAGAACAGCTGATTTCGAGTTGCATTAGTCCAAGATTGTCCTCCTCGAGTGCATTTGTTTTTCGAGACGGAGCCGTCTGGACTTCGATCAGCCTTGAGGTGTGGGCTATGCTATTTTGACCTTTTCTCATCCAACGTGCCCTTCCGACCCCTGTGTTGTCGGTGCCTGGCTGGAGCTCACGGGAGCAACTGCAACCCCTTCTGCCTTGTAGCTCGCTAAAATGAAGCTGTGGAGTTGCTGTGGGCAGAGCAGCTGAGAATTTTCATATGTACTAATGTCTTCTGATATTGGGGGTGGTTTTCGACAAGAACGCAGCCGCAACTGCATTTCGTGTTCATGCCCAGAGGACGTCGTTTATTGGTCATTTGAATTATTCATTCAGCGGCTCTATATGCTGTTCTGCTTTGGTCGTGGGTCATCCATCTCAGTTGCTGTGATATCACTATTTACATCTCCTCAAGCTGAACAATTCCTCTTGACTTGAATTCTTAAACTGATGGAAAACAATGAGCCTTTAGCTCACACAAAAAAAAAAAAAATTGTGCACCCACACAACAGAATTGAACATGCAGTGATGCCAGATCTGTGTGGTTGTGCAGCTCTTATTTATAGTCTTCATGGGTCTTGGTAATTGCCACATTGCCTTTGGTTCCTTCTGAGAATCAGCTCTCTTCAGGCCAGTGGCCAGCAGGCCTCTGGAAGAGGAATGCTAAATACATAGGAGCAGACGGCATGCACTATTGTAGAGCGAACCACAGAGTTGGCAGCCATTCGCCGTCCACACTGTGACTGCAAGTCATTTGTGTGACACTTGGATGATCTCAAGGTATTTGATAAACATCGGTGAGAACCACAAATGTGTGAAGGCTGAGTTTTGCAGTCACAGGAAAAGAGGGGGAAAAAAATGAAGTGAGACATAATTATAATTTATCACGCTTTTCTCTCCAATTGTCCCCTCTAAAAGATCGTTCTCTCCAACGACATTAAATAACAGAGGGAATGAATCCAAATCCCCTGTTGCACAGATGAACTGTTCCACGATAAAATGGCCAAACATTCTGCACAAGCAAGAAAGTGACCCGGAGAAGGGAAGAAAAAAAAAAGCACCCTGAAAAAAAGGGTCTGTTTATTGTGAGAGCAAGCGTGCCTAAACATTTTTTGACAGAGTAATTCATGAGTATGTCGGCTGGAGTGGTGACATGAAGAAAGTCAGACAAATTCATGGATGGAGGTGCAATATTGTGATTTGTGAATGGCCTTGAAGGTGTCGAGCAGGTGTTTGAAGTGGATCATCTGTTTGACTGGGAGCCAGTGAAGATCCTGGAGGAGGAGGGGGTAATGTGATGGGAGGAGGTTGCTTGGGTAATGAGGTATGTAGAAGAGTTCTGGACCAGTTGGAGTTTATGCAAGGACTTTTGACGGAGGCCAAAGAGGAGAGAGTTGCATTAGTCAATGCTCGATGTAACAAGACTGTTGAAAAGGATTTGGTGCCCATTATGAGAATGTTGTTGTTCTTGTTGCTTCGTTTCATAAAAACAGATGAAACAGGAGTTAATATCTAATATGCAGGAGGTATTGGAAGAGGGTGGAAGTGAGACACGCGGTTTCCAGGAAAGGTGGAGCTGGGTGCCATCCACTCACCAAACAAAGCAAGAGAAGACTAAGTTTACGGAAAATAGCGAGAAGGGAGAGGAGGTCAATGATGAAAAGCAGGGGCCCCGGGACAGAGCCCTGTAGCACACCTGAAGTCACTAGAGAGGGGACGGATGAAAAGGACTTCTTTGGGCCTTTTCTACACTGTCAATTAGAAGAAAGGGATGCAAATTAAAATGTATTTTAAAAAATCTGATTCAATGATCAAGCTCCTAAATAATCACTAGATTACTTGATTATTAGAAAAAATCATTAGTTGCACCCCGGTTTCAGGGTAGCTCTTTTGAGAGTGATCCGTAAAATTTACTGCAGTGGCATACACGCCAATCTGATGTAATGGTCGAAATACTGAAAGAGGCCTCACTACGGGTGGAGAAGGTCTCTTCCTAAATGATGTCATGTCACTGCAGCAGTGTCCTGGTGATAAGCAAAGAATGCAACTTCATATCCACAAATGTTTGTCTTCTCTTATATCGTCATCATCCACTCCATTTAAAGAAAGGCAAGGAAAGCCATGAAAATGTGGACCACCCTACCCCCCACCCCCAAGAATTCATTTTCAGTGCGTTTTATTTTTTTATTTTTTTAAAGCTAAAATTGCATACATTCCTACAGTTTAGATGTTTTTTTCAACTTTTGCAACATTGCCACTCGTTTTCATCGTCAATAACATGGAAAGTCACACCTTTTTCACTGACAGACGTAGAATCAGAGCCACGGAGAAGATGGCGATGCATGCTGAATAGCTGGGCTGTATGTTTAAAAACATTTGATATTCTGATCTCCCCCTGATGAAATAAAATACTGGTGCTAACATCGTTTTTTTTTCTGTTTTTTTTTTTTTTTTTAATTCTTCATAGTAAGTATTTTTATTGCTAAGCTTCGTCTCAGTTTTGTATCCTTCGTGTTTTAGCTATCTTCGTGTCTTTTCACGTCAAGCTATGTCCGTTCATATTATCCTTGCCTTTTGCAAGCGTTTTTGATTAGTTTTGTTTTTGTTATTGTAACTAGCGTCGTTTGTTGTACTTGTGTTTTTTGTATTCATAAACTTTTTTTTTTTTTAATTGCATCTCAGGCCACGTTTTGAGAGTCCGATTCTGTGCCGGACCCTTCAATTGTGAACTTTCTCATTTTGCAGACGTAACCATTCAAGTGACGAGTCAGTTTATACGTAAGCGGAAACGGAATCAAATCATCCGTTGATCCATCAGCCAATGATGTCTGTATGATGTCTGGTGAAACGTCTTTATCAAGACTTGCATTGTTTTCAGTAGATTGTTTCTGCCTACCTGTAGTCAGTGAATGCTTTGTCAATGTTTTAAACAGTCATTGAAAGTGTAACATATGAAAGTCCATACATTTGAAGCAAGGAAAACAAAAAAAGAAGGGAATCGTATCTTGGCATCATTCAGCCATGAAGGCTGAGTGCTTGGATGTTTGCCTGGCTCTGCCCTGCAGGCTTTTGGCATTGCGAGGACCTCAGAGTTGTGGTCTGAATATTCGTTTTTTTTTTTTCCCCAGAAACACTCAAAAGCAATTAGCCACTCACTTCCCTAATATCATCATTGAAATTCAGTCTTGTGTTCATTCTGAACTCTGTATACGAACAAGGCAGCCTGCTCGTACTGTTAGAAAAGTATTAGGTAATACTGATCATTTTGAATGGTTAATTGAGCAGACAGACGAGGGGAAAATTCAGGCAAAAAAAGAAGAGGCCCATCCCTAATATCATCATTGAAATTCAGTCTTGTGTTCATTCTGAACTCTGTATACGAACAAGGCAGCCTGCTCGTACTGTTAGAAAAGTATTAGGTAATACTGATCATTTTGAATGGTTAATTGAGCAGACAGACGAGGGGAAAATTCAGGCAAAAAAAGAAGAGGCCCAAAGCAGACAGTGGTCTCATGTGGATAGCTTAGGAAGGAGCCCCTCAAGCGCAGTTGTTCCAATCGCTCCCTCTGCACCCCCTTTTTTTTTCTTTCTTTGAGATGTGTTTGATATGCTGCGCATGTCTGCGGGATCTTGTGTGTTTTTCTTTCAAACAGAATAGCTCGGTGGACCTGGGCCCTACCTCTGGCAGTTTTTCTGCTATGTGGCCCAGAGCCACTAAGTCACCACTCACTCTCTGAAGCCTTCCTTCCTGTCTCTGCTCAGGGCCAGCCTCCAGTGCAGGATGGGAGATAAATCCGCTAATCGTCGGGCCCAGCGGCTGCAAGGCGATAAGGCCGACCGAGTCTTGCTGCATCAAAAATGCAAGTGAAGTTTAAAAAAACCATACTGACACTTGTCTGTCATCCGAATGTTGTTCAACTGTAAATACAGGTCTGCCTTTTGTGTATGGAACAATGTGTGCAGTGGTAATATTTCATCCTGGTTCAAATTTCCTTTAGGGGGAGAAAAACCAAAAATGCTTAATGATAGAATTCAATAGAATGAGCCATAAACATAATTTAATCTAATTTTTTATAATTAAAAATAAATAATACGCTAATTTGCTGTTGCCCTTAACAGTGTAGAAAATGTGAATCTTCGTACATTTCAACTCCTGAAGATTGTACTTTATAAGCAAATGGGAAAAATAATTGTGTAACAGTACATCTAATTTTAAATGAGCATCATGTTTTCAATTTTTTTTTACAGATCTGTAAAAACAATACAATATGCCTTATATAGAGAAGAATATTGCATTTTCTTTAATATTACCTTTTTATCATTTCAGAAAGTTGAATGCTTTACTTGAAACCTTGTTTATTTAGCTAAATTAGTCTACCAAACAATAGTTTTTGTCCAAATCCAGTAGTAATAACACTACAGGATTGTTCCTTTGTTGCTCGAATGAGTCATGTTTCAGCCAGTTTAATGTACACATTTCCCCATCCTGCATTCATGGAACAATCTTCGGACTACACGTTCTTATTTTTCCAGAGGAACACAATGTACGCTGAAGTTCCGGGAGAAGTGAATGTACAGACTCACCAATATTGTGTCCACACTGATTCTGACGTCAGATCTTGGACACCTCAAACTCAGATGATTGACAGCCTTGCAGGAGCTGTTGATGTCCTTCGGACGGTGAGTCGAACTGGTTTTCTGAATGGTCAGGCGGTGAAGCATCTCACTGGACCAGTTTTGTACAGGCCAGTGAGCATTGAGGTTTCCTCCATTCAACAAAGGTTGTCTTGTATAAAAAAAAATGCTGAACTGCATACATCGATTAAGTGCTGTGAAACACACTTTAAAAGGGCCAAAGTCATTTTCGAGGTGCTTTTCACCGTTGCCTCCAGTTTGGTAGAATTACAATACCGAATGTTAATAAAATCTGTTTTTGCATTTGTCGTTTTTTGCTCCAAAATGCCTTGAGTTTAATTCAACCCCGCAGAGGATGCAGAAAAACCGCTCCCCAACATTACTTCATTCATCCCAAAGATTTGATGGATTTGAGATCAAGTTGCTTAAGAGTTGTAAACTCTCAAACCAGAGCAGAGAGGGCCTGCCCCACACTGCGCCTGAAAAAAAATGAACATGAAAAGTGTGATTTTGCAGTAAATTGTCCTTTAATCTATAATGAAGTGATGACGGTCTCGCAAAACTGATTTTGTGATTATTTGATGACGAGATGTGTCTCAGTACTTTCGTTCCGCAGAGCTTTGTCACCCAGGTGCTGAGCAGTGCAAAGTCCAAAATACATTCACAATGCACTCTGATGGTTAGACTTTGAGAACAGCTGATTTCGAGTTGCATTAGTCCAAGATTGTCCTCCTCGAGTGCATTTGTTTTTCGAGACGGAGCCGTCTGGACTTCGATCAGCCTTGAGGTGTGGGCTATGCTATTTTGACCTTTTCTCATCCAACGTGCCCTTCCGACCCCTGTGTTGTCGGTGCCTGGCTGGAGCTCACGGGAGCAACTGCAACCCCTTCTGCCTTGTAGCTCGCTAAAATGAAGCTGTGGAGTTGCTGTGGGCAGAGCAGCTGAGAATTTTCATATGTACTAATGTCTTCTGATATTGGGGGTGGTTTTCGACAAGAACGCAGCCGCAACTGCATTTCGTGTTCATGCCCAGAGGACGTCGTTTATTGGTCATTTGAATTATTCATTCAGCGGCTCTATATGCTGTTCTGCTTTGGTCGTGGGTCATCCATCTCAGTTGCTGTGATATCACTATTTACATCTCCTCAAGCTGAACAATTCCTCTTGACTTGAATTCTTAAACTGATGGAAAACAATGAGCCTTTAGCTCACACAAAAAAAAAAAAAATTGTGCACCCACACAACAGAATTGAACATGCAGTGATGCCAGATCTGTGTGGTTGTGCAGCTCTTATTTATAGTCTTCATGGGTCTTGGTAATTGCCACATTGCCTTTGGTTCCTTCTGAGAATCAGCTCTCTTCAGGCCAGTGGCCAGCAGGCCTCTGGAAGAGGAATGCTAAATACATAGGAGCAGACGGCATGCACTATTGTAGAGCGAACCACAGAGTTGGCAGCCATTCGCCGTCCACACTGTGACTGCAAGTCATTTGTGTGACACTTGGATGATCTCAAGGTATTTGATAAACATCGGTGAGAACCACAAATGTGTGAAGGCTGAGTTTTGCAGTCACAGGAAAAGAGGGGGAAAAAAATGAAGTGAGACATAATTATAATTTATCACGCTTTTCTCTCCAATTGTCCCCTCTAAAAGATCGTTCTCTCCAACGACATTAAATAACAGAGGGAATGAATCCAAATCCCCTGTTGCACAGATGAACTGTTCCACGATAAAATGGCCAAACATTCTGCACAAGCAAGGAAGTGACCCGGAGAAGGGAAGAAAAAAAAAAGCACCCTGAAAAAAAGGGTCTGTTTATTGTGAGAGCAAGCGTGCCTAAACATTTTTTGACAGAGTAATTCATGAGTATGTCGGCTGGAGTGGTGACATGAAGAAAGTCAGACAAATTCATGGATGGAGGTGCAATATTGTGATTTGTGAATGGCCTTGAAGGTGTCGAGCAGGTGTTTGAAGTGGATCATCTGTTTGACTGGGAGCCAGTGAAGATCCTGGAGGAGGAGGGGGTAATGTGATGGGAGGAGGTTGCTTGGGTAATGAGGTATGTAGAAGAGTTCTGGACCAGTTGGAGTTTATGCAAGGACTTTTGACGGAGGCCAAAGAGGAGAGAGTTGCATTAGTCAATGCTCGATGTAACAAGACTGTTGAAAAGGATTTGGTGCCCATTATGAGAATGTTGTTGTTCTTGTTGCTTCGTTTCATAAAAACAGATGAAACAGGAGTTAATATCTAATATGCAGGAGGTATTGGAAGAGGGTGGAAGTGAGACACGCGGTTTCCAGGAAAGGTGGAGCTGGGTGCCATCCACTCACCAAACAAAGCAAGAGAAGATTAAGTTTACGGAAAATAGCGAGAAGGGAGAGGAGGTCAATGATGAAAAGCAGGGGCCCCGGGACAGAGCCCTGTAGCACACCTGAAGTCACTAGAGAGGGGACGGATGAAAAGGACTTCTTTGGGCCTTTTCTACACTGTCAATTAGAAGAAAGGGATGCAAATTAAAATGTATTTTAAAAAATCTGATTCAATGATCAAGCTCCTAAATAATCACTAGATTACTTGATTATTAGAAAAAATCATTAGTTGCACCCCGGTTTCAGGGTAACTCTTTTGAGAGTGATCCGTAAAATTTACTGCAGTGGCATACACGCCAATCTGATGTAATGGTCGAAATACTGAAAGAGGCCTCACTACGGGTGGAGAAGGTCTCTTCCTAAATGATGTCATGTCACTGCAGCAGTGTCCTGGTGATAAGCAAAGAATGCAACTTCATATCCACAAATGTTTGTCTTCTCTTATATCGTCATCATCCACTCCATTTAAAGAAAGGCAAGGAAAATATGGAAATGGAACGGATAACTTATTGTCTTTTGTTCGTGTGGATGAACACGCTGTTTAATGGGACTGCATTCCAAGCTGTTTTTATGTAAAAATGCTCCCCTCCTTGTGTAAACACTGACCATATCCGTTCTACCTCATTGATCGACCCGGACAATTTATTAGCCATTGTGACAGTTTCCTGTGCTGCCACAGTCGACAGGGGAAACTGAGAGGTATGCAGATAAAGTGCTCAGAAACATGGTGCACAATGCCCATTGTCTTTTAATTGCAGGTCAGACTGTTACCTCTCCAATGTTTTCCACATACCGTGAAGTGTGCGTGTGTGTTTGCTTGTTTTTGCACATACGTGTCTGTCTGTTCAGTCTGGTCTGGTTTCCTTAGCATATTAGTCAGTAATCCCACAGCGTCTTGAAAATTACAAGTTCAAGGACAAAACTTTTGGGAAAGGGACAAAACAGGATATTCCGTGACTAAGATGTTACTCATTTCACAATTGATTGGCACCTACAAACTGTAGCCAGAGTGAAATGTGCTTTTCTTGACATCTCCACTAAACACTCACTGGCCACTTCAATAGGTAATATAACTTCTTCCTAAAACCTTTCATCACAATCCCATATGACATCAGTTTGAGAGTGTACAGTGTATTTTCAAAGAGCGCATGTCAAATTGAGTGTATTAATTTGTATTAATCACTTTTTTTGTGAAATATATCTTAATACCGTCGACTATCATTCCCATATGGTACAAAAATAGTTTGGGTCCAATCCCCTGGAAACTGAAAAAGCAAAACTAACAAGACAGGATACTGTACACTCTGAAGCTGATGTCAGATAGACAGTTACGAGTCAATCATATGTGGGCGCAAAGCTTAACGTGCGTGATGCACCCTCGACTGGTCGCCAGTCAATCACAGGGCACATGCAGTATACAGTCGGCAAATGACCATTCACACTAAGTAGGCCTAAAATTTAGAGATTCAAATTCATCTAAAAAGCATGTTATGAAATTTGGAGGGGATGCAAGAGTACGTTTATAAAACACATGCAACTGTCACACTTGATCAATACAAATATTGAGGTTAAAATAATGGCTAATAATGGTGATACATTTTTTTCTGAACTGGTGGGGGGATACAAAAAATAATTACGATGAGAGGCAAAGTATATGACACGATAAATCTTGTAACACATCCGTTTACTTGAGAGAACAAAGCACAAACACACACGGGCCATTTCGCACACATGCAGAAGAAAAATGGACAAGGTCGGCTCAACTCAGACAAAACCCAGTGGCCCATCGCATTTTTAATAAAAGGGTAGCAGCACCCTCTAGTGGACAATATAATCCCGCACTCTACACAAATTTTTATTGAGATCGTGAAATTTGGATTTTTCCTCCGTCCACTTCGGAGGGAAGATTTTTGACTCCATCAAAAATGCATAAATCATAGTCGACCCTGTTTCGCCGTTTCTGCTGTTTCTTTTTCTCAACACTCAGCATTTTCCGCTTAGATTTGGACTTACCCAAGGGAAGGGATTTTCAAAATGTGATGAGTGTCAGCAGAACTTTAAGGGTCTCATTTAGATAAGAAAGACACGATGTAATGATCGTCGAGGAACGTTTTTGTCGCGTCAGCTTATCATTACCTGTGGAAAGTAATTAGGTTTATTTTGCTCATGCAAACTGGGACTGTAATATATGGATCAAAAAGCGATTGTCCTGATGTTAGACTGTGATATTAATTCAATTTTGATTCAGAAAGATCAAACAGATATCAAAATGTTTTTGTTGTTCAATTTTATTGATAATGCAAAATATTACAACATATACTGTGTTCTGAATCTATTATATTTAACCAGTTTTAATGTTGTGCAATGTGGCAGAGAATGCAAGTCAACTTGGTGAAATGAGACGATGATATTGGTTGGGAAAGCATATCTTTCGCGTTTCTGCTGCACTTTGTAACCAAAAAAATAAAAAATAAAGAACTTCTTATCGATTCCAAAATCCATCGCCGCGCTTGTAGCGTTTGATTAATTTATTAACAAGAGCTTTAACTGCATAGCTGCTTTTGTCCAGCGTTATCCACTCTGTGGATTGTTCATCTCCACAGTAGGCTCTGGTGTCGGACCTTGCAGGAAAGTATCTAGAACAGTAATTCACAAGACAGAAAGAAACACATGGTGGTCAATAGAAAAGGCAACAAATGACATCTGAAGTGAATGAAGTGGCCTTAGCTGGGGCATCTCCCTCGCACACAACAAACAATGGAATTGATCGGAATGTTCTCAATGCAGGTCCAATCTGGATTGACAATAACCCATTTATCTGCTTGAATCCATTTCTGACTCAGAGATGTTGTAGAACTGGACTGTCAATTGTCGGGTCCGTGGAGGAATTTTATTTGCATTGAGGGGTGCTATCAGGTCAACGAAATAAAAATGTACTGCTCAACGACAATAACGTAGCTCCAGAGGACTTGCACAATGTTTTCTGCTTTTAGTCTTTATAATCAATTTTAAATAAAGCACCCATCAAGTGATTAGAGTGTAGCATTAACTTCCAGGTTCATTTGTTGTTATTTGTGGTTTGATGCACAATACCTCAATTTTTCCACTTCACATAACTTGGATGAATCTCCTATTGAAGTCAGTGGCTGTATCTGGATTCAGATGATCTTATTTTGTGCAGTCACTAGACGCAATGAAATTGAGTAAATTCAACAAAGCCATTATTTTCACTGACCTGGATCTTGTTCACTGGCCAAAACAGTGACTTGTATTGGAAAGCTTTATTTATCCAATAAAAGTTTAAGGTCCGTGCACTAGTAGGCATTTGTCCACACTAGTACAAGTATGCAGCACACAAAGAAGGGAGTCCTAGTAAAACCATTTTGCCTTTTTTTCATTCCTGCCTTCCACTACTGTATGACATTGCTGACATAACTGCATGTACCTACCACTAGTATGAGTGATATAAAAATCTATGTATTGAGGTCAAGAAGGGTGACAAAACTGCAGCTGCCTCTCAGTTTTGAGATTGCGAGTTCAAATCCACGCTCTGCAAACACCGCACAACACATTGTGCGGTGTTTGCATGTCCACCTTATGCGTTCTATTGGGTATTGTACTCCAGCTTCCTCCCAAAAACATGTGTTCGATTCATTGAGGGCTCTAAATTTCCCATGAATGTGAGTGTGAATGGCTGTTCAGCTGTTTGAATCTGGGGGGGGGGGGGGGGTTGGCTTTTGCTGCTGGGTGACACCAGCCAAGACGTACATGAAAACACAACAAAACCATACTGGTCTAGGCTATTTTATTTAATTGAATTTATTTTGGTTTTTTTTTTAACTCTATAGACAATGGATGGACAGAAGAGCATAGAGCTTCACGAGTTGTAATAGTAGCGTGAACTGCTGCCCTTTTTTTTCTCACAAATAACATGTAGTTGTTGCACTAATGCAGCGTAATTGTTCTAATGTAATACGGTAGTGGAAAGAGGTAGTAGGGTGGGGGTGGGGGAGACCCCAAACAGTAAGTCAGCCACTCTACTCGTGGGTTGAATTGTCTTATGAGTGAGCAGAAAGAGCAGATTAGTACATGGACCTTAAGATGATATCGAATAAATGCGCAAAGCGCTTTCCAAGGCAGTAATTGTAGTTGTGGCAGTTGGAGTAAATACAGTAGTGGTAATAGTAGTACCAGTAGTAAGGAACTAATTGCTTAGTATTAACAATACAGTAGTGTTAAAAACTTACCCAATGTTTCAAGACCTCACAATGCAATTACATACCTTCAACCAGCTGCTGAGCTGCCGTTCTGTCATCACTGATGTAAAGAGCAGTCATGAGGAAGAAAATCCCACCGATGATGGCAACAAAAGGGCAAATCAAAAAGCTGTACTGAAGACTAAGGAAGCTCCAAGTACTGGATGGAGGCTTGGATTTCTGTATTGCGTCGGATATCTAGTGTGGAGACAGCCGTTTGCGGTGGGGGTTATCGATGATGAAATGATCAAAGCTCTCTACTTCTTACTACTCACTATTCCTATGAGATAAGGACTCCCGGCATCCCCTAGAAGGTGGCAGACTGTAATCTGGAGAGCCTCAGCTGTGGCCCTTCTGGTGGGTACAACAATGTACTACAGCGGAAAGAAAACACAATCTGATGACTTGAAGTGTTACAGTATTTCATTGTGTCTTGCTTGGACTTGTCACACTTACAAGTAGCATGTCAGCCAGAAGGGACCAGTTCAATGATAATAAGAGCTCTGCTATGAAAACGAAGACCTAAAATGAGATAGGGATGTAATATACTGTGTACACAAATTTTAACCGGTTCTGTACATTCCAAAACCAGAGGAAATGGAAATGAATAACCAGAATGTAGGCTTACATAAGTGGCTGGGATGCTTGCTGTCGCCACAAAGATGCTGATAAAGAGGCACGGGACTGATCCGAGCATGCCTCCAGCACAGATGAGTGGATCTGCATTGGGCACTTTGTTCCGCAACCATCTGGCTAAACCAGTGCCGATACACACTCCGAGAATGCCAGAGACCACTGTGATGGCGCCAAAGATAAAGCTGTACTGGGAGCAGAGGAAGACAGCAATTTTAAAAAGCTGCAGTTATTAGGAATTGGAAGGTAATAATAAGTAGAGGGTGTTGAACACCGCACCTGTCGATGGAGTTGCAGGACCCTTTTGTGCATGGCGGTCGAAGGCCCTGAGACACCTGGGCTCTGAACAGAAAGCTGGGCATCCAGAAGGCCAAGGCTCCAGTCAGGAAGGCCATTGCTGTCACTCCCAGAGTTGACCATATGTAACTTTTACTTTGGGGGTGAAAAAATACCAGATTAAAAAGCCTTCCTAATTTTTCTTCAGGAACTGTGTCACATAGTATCTCAAATAATCCACCACAGAATTTTTTTTTAAATGTCCTACTTTTTTAGAAGATACTTGATGTCTTCCAGGTATGAACTCCGGTTGTTACCGTCATGGTGGTTGTTTTCTGCCACCCCCCTGGGTGGGTTTGGGCATAACAGCACCACTAAAAACAGTCCAACAAGACCGAAAATGGGAGTTATCTGTCAACACAGTAACACGCAAAGCAAGTTGTCATTGTTAGTGCTCTATTAAAATATTTTCAGGTTGAGTGATATAGGGTGTACTCACCCTGAGAGACCAGTGCCAGTCACCAGTCAGGCTTGCTACTGACGCCCCTGTTATATAGCCAAGGCCGCTAAGGACACACATACACAAGTCATTTTAAGGGGCTGATGGTAAGAAAAAAAAAAGGCTAACTCAAATTCAATCACGCATCATGGACACAAAATATCTGACCTCCCAACCGGGATAAAGATGTAGAAAGCAGCAATCATGATGGTCCGTTGTCCCCCAGTGAAAAGGTCCCCGATAATGGTGGGAGCGATAGTGGAATAACTCGCCTCACCTATCCCGACCAGGCCTCGTAACAGCACCAGAAGCCAAAAGTACTTGACAGATGAAGGCATCATAGAAGCACATGATCAGTATTTCGTCCGGTGTGCTATAACACTGAACATAACACTGTGTATCCTATTGTTTTTAGAACGTCCCTTAAAAAGATAAATGCATAAATAAACACATGATGAAGTCAGCAGTGACGTGCTGCTCGAAGAGGTAAAGCTTCTTGAAGTGTATGCGAGCACATCTCTTTTGCACATACCGAGTTAGTAACAAAAGAGCTGCCAGTTGCAGTCACCAGCCATACAGTCAAGCCCACCGCCATGATATGTACTCGGTTGTAGCGGTCGCCAAGGTAACCGAAGAGAGGGGCCGTCAGCAGGAAGCTGCAGATGAAAACTGTGAGTGTTTTAGTATATCATGTTAACAATGGAGTCTTGATGGGAGGACAACTACTTTAAAAATTTAACACGAGAAACAAGGCAAAAAATTGTTATATACTACAAGAATTTTAGCTGTTGCCATTCAAAGAACAAAGCAGCAGCTTTGCGTTCAACTAAATAGGAGTAAAGTGAGATGAAACCATTTTCATTCAACTGTTTGTGTGATTTTTTTTTTTTTGTGTGTGGAGTGCCGAAAACTAAAGCTGGCATGGGGAGAACATGCTACCGCCAAACAGAAAGGCCCGAGCGAATATTGTCATCCTTTTGACTGTGAGGCAGACATGCTAGTCACCACATGCCGCCCCATTATCATGATAATTATTTTCATAATACAAACATAAGTATATTTTACTCTGTCACTCGTAACCTTGACTGGGATAAGTAATTAAAAATGGATGAAAGGACCGATGGAGTCTGAAAACAGTACTGAAAAAATTAAGAAATAACTTTGTGATAATACATTCTGTTATGTATTTGGCAGTATGGGTTGCATATCTTCCAGGCTACAGATTTTAGCAGTTATTCTTCCAAGGCTGTTCCCATTTGATAAGACGCTTAAAAATGAATATACCAGCTGACATATGATAAAATAAATAAATAAATAACATTGCTAAGAAATTGGGTGTTCCTTTAATAATCCGTTTTCTGATCCGCTTTATCCTCGCAAGGGTCGCGGGGCATGCTGGAGCCCATCCCAGCTGTGTTCGGGCAGTAGGCGGGGGACACCCTGAACCGGTTGCCAGCCAATCGCAGGGCACACAGAGACGAAAACAACCATCACACTCGCACCAAAGGACAATTTAAAGTGTTCCATTAACCTGCCATGCATGTTTTTTGGAATGTGGGAGGTAATTGGAGTACCCGGAGAAAACCCACGCAGGACCGGGGAGAACATGCAAACTCCACACAGGAAGGTCGGAGCCAAGATCAAACCCATGACCTCTGCACTGTGAGGTCGATGCGCTAACCACTGGGCCACCGGGCTGCCTAATAATCTCATAGAATACCTTTCAGCAATTGGTATCATTTTATATTGAGTTGTGATTTTGTGTACAGTGCAGTATTAGTATTATTGCATTTGGGGCAGCTAGTGGTTAGCATGCCTGCCTCACAGTTCTGAGGTTCAGAGTTTGAATATCGGCCCTGGGTTTCGTGTCTTGAGTTTGAATGTCCTCCCTGTGCTTGCGTGGACTTTCTCCGAGTCCACCTTCCACATTCCCAAAACATGTATTTTAGGTTCGCTTTGTGTGTGTGTGTGTGTGTGTGTGTGTGTGTGTGTGTGTGTGTGTGTGTGTGTGTGTGTGTGTGTGTGTATGCGCCACCTCATCATGTTAGTCAGCCGGGATGGGCTGAAGCCCATCTGTGACCATAGCGAGGATAAACGCGAATGAATGGGTGGATTCTTTATATTTGTCCCAATATTTTGCAAAATAAAGTTCATGAAAATAATCCAAAACGCTCCTCACCTACTAGAAAGTAATCACCTCATCTACAGCACATTCTGTTTTTGTTTTTTTTGCACACAGCACTTTAGTGCCGATGCGGCACGATTGCACTTCTGACCTTCCTCACATCTCTACCGCCTGAGTCTCACTTAGCTTCCACTGATACGCAACTCTGCCTCAAGTGTGTGCCTTTTCTTAGAAGTTGTGATGTTGTGTTAAAAAAAAAAAAAAAAAGGTCTGTATGATGCAGTGAAAAGACTAAAGTTTTTTTTGTTTTTTTTTGCCCAAACCACTGTGCTGAGATATGGTTTTCTGGTCCAAGTATCTTCAGTGCTGTGAGACGGTCACTGCAGCACAAATTGATGCAATCGCAAACTGTATGTTCTGCAACTGCATTGCAGCACTTCCTTGTGAAGCAATGGAGGGTGGAGTGAGGGACTTTCAAAACATGCACTTGGTTAAGGACTTTCAAAGAGATCATCATTTTACCTGTCTGCAGAAGTCCGGCTGTACTGTCATGTATATCAAAGAACGTCTGTATGTTGAGAAGTACACCTATATATAATAAAAAACAATTATTTGCAATTCGGCTCATTGACCACAGTTGAACATGTTGTACGGGAGAGAGGCAGCATTGTCCTGTGTGTAGAAACCTGCAATTGTGTATCGCTCCATGTAATTGAGTAAATTGACATAGCAGAGCACAGCAACAGTGATGTGGGCTCGCCGACGTGATATCGCAGGTCTCTCGTCCAGTTTGGGTGTCAGTGAAGAAAGACTGTTCACAAATGAGCCATAGTGCAGACTGGAGATGGAACCCAGACTCGCTCGAGGTTGTGGCCCATCTTGGCCGATGGTAACAGATCCTTTCAGCTCCATGGTGAGCAGGTTTCTCCTCACCTGGACTGGGGGGAGATTGTAGTTTCCCAGTTTCAGAGGAATCAAAACACCTCTCCTCACAAAACTGCTGAACTTGTTTTAGTCGTAAAAATGAAGAAACACGATCGACTGGTTTGAACTCAAAGGAGATTACAAATGTTGAAATTAATGTGGCTTCTCTTGCTTTCCGTGTAATTTATTGACATGTGTGTAATTGTGTGTATTCGGCATTTAATACAAGGGTGCTTTTAAACCAATATCCCCAGAAGACTGTTACATAAGTATGGTGAAACTAGGGTGACAGAAAATAAGAGAAGCGGATTTAGAAAAAAAAAGTCTGCCATTTCACAATATAAAGAAATAAAAATACATTCTATCCGCTTCATGGGAAATTCTGCTCTGCAATCATTGAAAACAACAGCAAATAATGATTTTTGCTCCCTCAAAGGAGGTCCATTTTTAGTGTGACTTCACTGTCGGCTTTCAACATCATTTCCAGTGCCTGACTGACAATTTATAGTGAACTGACATACTTGTTGACGATCTTGTTCATTCCATGGTGGCGGTAGTCAGATGACCGAAGAGCTCCCAGCGTGTCTCTGAGGCATGAGGAAGCCAAATGAAGGCCCTGCTCTTATATTGAGTTAGTAAGTGAGGGACAGCCCATTTTAGGGATGGCTAAATGCTTTCACACTGTTCCTCTCTGCCTTGCAATGCTGTAAACAATCCATCTATCACGTTCATTTCCTCCCACTTCTTTCTTGAGAAACAAGAGAAGAAAAGGATTAATATTGGTAACCATTACCTTATGTTGCTTTGGTGTGGGTTTGTTCATCTGCAACACTTGTGTTTCTGTTTTTCAGTTTCTCACACCCACAAAAGAGCACAAGAACATTTCATATTTATTTAGCACGAAAGGTCTTAAGGCAATGCAGCTTTTCCCAGGTCCAAACTTAAAGATCAATGTAAACAATCAATAATGGATCGTGGCTATTCGCTTTACGCAAACACAAGTCCTATCACATGTGGCTGTCAGGTGATGAGGGCTAAATGAATGTGTTGTGACTTCCAGATGTCAGTTAAATCACCACACAATGGTTTTAAGTGAGATGGTCTTACTATATTAAAACATATTTTTGTGGCACAATATCTATGAATCATAAGTGAAAGTGGGACAAAAACAGTGCAGCTGATCAACCGGCATGTTGTTGCAAGTGTGTGTGTAATTCACACTGACATTCAATGTGCCCATTCACATTTACATATTCCCACTAATCCTCCATTTTCTATTTATATCCTTTTCTGGATTGCAAAACCTTTCCTGCATTACTTTGTATATGGGATATACAGCGTTGACCAGTAATTCACAGGGCAACCAGTTATCCAAGATTACAATTATGAATCTCAAATGAGCCTCAAATATAAAATTGAACAATGTGAAATAAAATATCTTTCATGACTTTTTCAGGACGTTTTCAGGTCATTGCAGGTTTGGGGAATCAATAAAAATAGCTCACGTATGTCTTGTAAACATTAGTGGGAAATACTTTATTACTGTACTTACAGTAAATTATTTTTTGGGCATCTGTACCTTACTCGAGGGTACAGTACAGTGCTGTGTTTGAAATACAATTAATTTTCAGAAGATGGCAGCAACGTACCTTTGAGGACACCAGCTGCTTGGAAACCAACGAAGAAGAAACGGTAGCGGTGCTCAGTAGAGAGAGAACTGCAGCTAAAGCCAACGAAGAAGAAGACATGTCGCGAGTGCTAAACGGAAAATAAAAGGAGACAGCGCACTGTGCAGTTAACGAGAATTAAACGCTGTTACCTCGGCATATTACTGTTCACAATAGCTGCATCACATTGGCTAAACTATGACAGAGCCTCAATCAGCGCTGTTACTCAGGAGACAGCTCGCAGGTAAATAAACATTTGGCGTTAGCGGATGTTGCCTGCCTTGCTAATGAACATTTTAGCTGAGACTCAATGCGATGGCACGGTCGCAAACTGTTTGCAACAATGTCCCACACTAACGCGAATGTCCCATTACGAATTGAATAAACTGCGGGAAGCTTGTCGAAGTGATTGTTGACAGACACGGTATGTTGACAGACACGGTGTTGTTTTTAAACAAGAACCTCCTGTAGTGTACGTAGTCGGAGACAACGCTATCATGATGCATTCAGATAAGTTGCACATTCGTTGTCAGATATGAGGGGCCGCCGGCCACCCTTATGAACAATATTCAAGGATTGACCTCTTTCACACAATAGTAAAATACTCTTATAGACACCACTGAAACGCGTCCAGTGAGAGTACTTCGAGTACGCTGCCACGAACACTACTGAAACACTCACTCACTACCGAAACATTCTCTTTCCCTCTTGAAAAATTCAGCAGTTCTCCCTCGTTCACGGTGGAAGACATTCCCCCGTAATAGACGAAATCTGTTAAAGTAGTTTTTATGTTATTAGAAGAATCATCCTCTTTATTTGTCACATGAACACATCCATGACATTTGACCTCAGCATTGCAACACTTCAGCAACACAGTAGTGGACACAGAAAACATACACTACTCGAGGCTCACACTGGAGAAGGGAGGCTTGAACTAGCGTCCCATTGGTGGTAGCTCGCGATCTCAACTACTTGTCTACAGCTGCACGTTTATTTATTTGAGTATTTATTATTTACGGTATATGTTTACCAAGTAGCTATGACTGGATGTGTGTGTGTTTGTGTGCCATAATAAGGCAGGTCTATGCTCAGTTGGGCATCCTTGCTACAGCATTAGCCACTCCAGTGCAGGACAGGGATGCAATTGAAAAAAAACTCCGGTACTGTACAATATAAATATTTGTGACTCTGGACTCGCAAAACGTGATCTAGTGAGTAACAACTTGTGTCATAAGCACATTTCAGTATGATGTGTGAAAAGGATTTGTGGGGCTAGCTGTTATCGGCATGAGCATTTTCCTGTTTATACCTTATCTGACATGCGGTCGTAGATGCAGAGTTGGCACTCAATACAGGGAAATTAACAGTTGAATTTGTGTAACAAATTGTATTTTTTTAATATTATTATTATTTTAAACTGTGACACTTTTTGGGCCGTTGTTTAGTTGTTTTTAGCGGGTGTTGGGTGCGATGAATTCTAAGTACAATGAAACAAAAGCATGCCTTTTGTGACATATTCTTATAACACTCCAGAAACTAGTTCATTGGTTCATCATGCTACTATTCTGCCTTTGAAAGTCTTGCCAGAGTCATTACAGAGGTGATGTAAACGACAAATGCTGGATCTTCATGCGACCACCAAGTTCGAAAATCGCAGAGACAGATAACTTGGTTTGACTTAACTTGCCATTTGTTTTTGTCTCCAGAGCTGAATAAAAACCCGGTAGAAGGATTCTCAGCTGGCCTGATTGAGGATAATGATCTGTACAGATGGGAAGTTCTAATCATTGGGCCACCGGACACGCTTTAGTAAGTCGTCACCTTTTATATGTTGAATGATACCGCGTTACATTCTTACATCTGACTTGCTCTTGTCACTTACGGGTTTGAATGTTTTAAAAGTCTTGACATTGTTAAAATAATTTATTTGTTTGTTTTACTGTTCACAGTGAAGGTGGTGTGTTTAAAGCTCATCTGACATTTCCCAAAGACTACCCTCTCAGGCCACCGAAAATGAAATTTATCACAGATATTTGGCACCCTAATGGTAGGTACAGCCGGGAGATGCACGATGTTTTTGCTAAAATACCTGCAAAAAATCCAAAATTATTCATGATTAACAAGGCTTCCTTTATGGTTCACCATGAAAATATGCATGATTTTCATAAATAGGGACTATTTTTGTTCACAACCAATAACTATTATGATGAGAAAGTACTGTAAGCTCAAGATCATCAAATTAATATCTTGTTGAATCACCTTTAATTACGTCATGCAGTCAAGTAATTAATTAGTCGTGGATTGAGTTCTGGGCTCTGGCTGAGCCATTCCAAAATAATATCCTCTATCAAAGTGGATCGCTGTGGTTGCAGCATCAGACTTATATCATAGCATCATAGTTGTGGTTTTTTGTTTTGCTCGAACAGGTTCTTGAGTGAAGGTGGTGACACTTATGAACCCTTCCAATTTCTAGATCTTGTGATCCAGCCAGAAGCCAGACCTAAATCCAATTTAAAACATATGTGCTGATCTGCAAAAGGCTCTGGCAAGAGAGGCCTTTGCAGTCCGACACATTTGGAGCTTCTGTATAGGGGGTCTTCCATTTATGAACTGAATTCCATTTCGAAGTACTCGATTAACCCTTTCAGGGACAGCGGTTACGACAGTGGACAGCTTATCATGCCATCGAGTTACAAGGTACATAAAACAGTTAAAAAAGAAATACTTTAATACAGTGTAGCTGGTGAGTTGTGATTTTTAAAGTTTTTTTTTTTTTTTTTAAATCAGAGTATGAATGTCAAACAAACATTGGTAATTATGCAACTTCAGATATTGGCCAACAATATCACTTCAACTACAACAATAATTAAATCTTAAATAACATAAGGCAAATTCAGTCACAAGAGATGGTCTGAAATTAATTGTGTTTTTTTACACTTGTGAACCAGCTCCATATGGACCGATGCATCCAGCCCAACAAAGTCATTAAGTATGGCAGTAATTGAGCATTCTGTTGCTTGCTGCGAGACGATACCATGCGATTTGTTACCTTGAAATGTCGCATTTGGGTATGAAACCCCCCGCCCCCAGTACTAGGAAATGTGGGAAAAGTCACCTGGAAAACATAATTTATTTCAGTGGTTCAGTTAAAAAAGTAACACTCTTAGATAGTTCCATGACACGATATTTGGATCCCCGCATTTTGGAGGTTTATCGGTGTGTTTTGAAGATTTGTTTGGCTTTCATTTATCCTTCCCAAACCTTACCATGCATTTCAGTGGCGATCAATTTTACTCGGCCTTTCCCTATTCACGGGCCGGCCCAGTCCCAATTACCCGTGGATAGGAAAACCCAAAATTCGCCATCTCAAGCCCGAACGTAAGATAACAAACACTTATAATTAGTTCGGAAATGTTCGTTCTGAAAAGTATTTTCTATACGTTTCCCGAATCATTATTTTGATTTTCACATTTTGAGTTGAGCTATTAAAAGAAATAAACCGTTGTCTGATGTTCAAATTTATTGCGATGCACCTCTATGTACTTTACTACACATTAAACAAGAAGCTTGTTGGAGTTGTCCTGTCATGTCATTAATTGAATTCTTTGCTTTTTGTAGTTGACAAGAACGGCGATGTATGTATTTCTATTTTACACGAACCCGGGGAGGACAAGTATGGTTATGAAAAACCAGAAGAGCGCTGGCTTCCCATCCATACAGTTGAAACGATTATGATTAGTGTTATCTCCATGCTGGCAGACCCAAATGGCGACTCGCCAGCCAACGTCGATGCAGCAGTAAGTTGGCTTGTTTTAAAAACACAAGAAATTAGGAATGTTTGAAAAAACAGCTTTCAAACTAACCCCCCCTTCCCTTTTTTTTCTCCTTTGTAGAAAGAGTGGCGGGAGGACAGGCATGGAGCATTTAAAAGAAAAGTTGCACGCTGTGTACGGAAAAGCCAAGAGACTGCGTTTGAGTGACATGTAGCAAGGATCTCGATTCATGTTTTCGGGGCAAGTATGCGAGATTCGAACCCTTTCTTTGGGAGATGTGGAAAAAAAATGATAAGTGTCCACATTTGAAAATAAATTCTTTTCTTATGTGAACGTAAAGTTTTTGCTGAAGCTATAAAGTCTCAAAGCACCAGTTGAAATTGACTTTAAATTACAATAGTCATTTACTCTGAATCGAATGGCAAAGAGCTCATTGAGACCACTGACGGCTCCCAAATAACCCTTATTTGGATTCAAATCAAATTTTACATTCATATTCATACTGCACTTCTTGTTTTCCTGACAGCAGTTTTCTTGCGATTCTCAAACACTTACTGTATAAACTCAAGTTTAGTTTTGTTATGCCAGTTTGAACTGCTTCACATCTTAGTTTTATGGTGTCACCCAAAATCTGGCACCTGTGAAAATGAGTATTACAGCCCAGGACAATTAGATGACACTCCTCAATTCCTCTGCATGTCTTGGTTTTTCCTGAGAAACGACACCTTTGAAGTCACCCAATTGTTTCTTTATTGGATTAAGAAAACGGGGTTTGGCCTCTTCCCTCTGTGTTTTATTTTGTTAGTCTGGAACCAAGATGCTGCTTGTTTACTGGTGTGTTTGGGCTCATTGTCTTGTTTCAAGAGCATTTCCTTTTTGGAGTTAACATGAACTGTGTGAGGATTCTGATGTCTTCAATCTGATCCGCGATGCTCATCATGGCATACGTCGGCTCAAAAGCATTAGTGTGAGAAACAGCCACTTATCCTGATGATTGTGCCACCATTCATCACTTTCTGCACAGTGCACTGGAGTTTGAATTCAGTATTTGGGGGCTGTCCGGACAAACTCTGCAGCCACAAGAACAATTTTGTTTTTAACAGTCTTGGAAGTAATGTTGCACCATTCCCCTTTCGTCCAGGCGATGTGTTCTTTGGCAAGTTGGAACCTCTTCAGAGCATTTTTTTTCTTTTTCCAAGCGAAGGTTTCTTGCTGATAGCTTGACTTGGCATCTTCAAGAATTGCAGAGGAATTTTTTGCATGTATTCAAATTGCTCATCGACTGGCTCATGCAGCGCACCTCCACAAAGTACATGTACATATTCTTAGCATGTGCAAGAATGTCAGGAACCCCATAGTGAATCCCCATATAGTCACGATTTGCTGTTTGCAATTTTTTTCTGTTTGCACATTGTTTTTTAAAATCCTCTCCTCGGGTCTTTTTGCTTAAAAAACTTGAATTCGTTGCCGTTTTTGTGCTAAGGCCACCAAAGCATATATATGTCTAATTTTAATGACATCCAGTGACATCTTTGTTCCAAGGAGCTGTTGATATGAGTTGAGGAGCGTTATTTAGACAAAAGTAGCGGCGCGAATTGGCAACTATAATGTAAGCCTTTTTAGTGGGGTCATCAATTGCTGATGGAGTTTAATCGATTTCGCGGAGGTTCATTGTAGTAGTTTGAGCTGCAGAAATGGTACCACGTTGTCTTGAAAAACAACTCTTCATAAGACATCTTGAATCTAAATGAGTACAAATTAGTTTCTGAACTCAAGTGGAACTTTCACACACTTGTACTTTATTTCTCACCACTTTCACTTTTACGCCACCTACATTTACCTCGATAAAATGTATACTTTTACACCGATACATTTCCCCTAACCACGTTTGTTCTTCGTTACTGCAAATCAAATCCAGAGAAATTATTTGTTGACATGATGCCTGAACCACGAAGCACAAATTGACCAATTCGGTCCTTAGATGTTGAGGATACCGTTAGGGAGCGGTCATGAAAGTCGTACCACTGTGATTCATCTTGATAATTTCTGTTCTGTGTTGTGCGCCCTTTCCACAGGTCTGCAATTGAAATTCAACATGGCACTGTTTCCTGCACTCTTCCACCATTTTGCCAGGCTCGTCGTCCTTTTATTTTGGCAGGAAGACTATGACTGGCTCCTCTAAGCTGCAATAGAACATTACAGTGACTACCACGGCTGACAAGACAACCACCAAGCAAGTGCCAACTGAACATAAAAAAACAGACAAAAAAAAAAACCCCAACAACACTTTGCAAGTCAATGAACTGCTTCAACATTCAGGAAGATATTGTAAAGACATGTATATAGCACAGACTAAACCGGATAATATATAAGATCCCTCTCCATACATCATGCACTTAAGGGGTGTTCACACGGCAACATTTGCTCAGGTGCTGCGCCGGGGCTGCCCCAGTAGAGCGTTCACACATGCAAAGTTACACTGGTGTAGCCCCTGAAAACAGCTTAAACCGGAGCAAATTTAACCCTGCTCAGGGAGGTGGTTTAAAAATTTGCTCCGGAGCAAATGCTCGTTTGCGGGGGGAGTAGCCTCGCTACGCATGAGAAGAGTTGATTACATACGGCTAGAACGCGTTGCTTTCGTGCTCTGTTGTACTTCCGTCATCTTTCCTTTTGTAGGACACTGGACTGTCTCGGAGTTGTTTGTGTAGTTTGTTCTCTCTTGTGTGTTCACAACCCCCCCATAGAATTTATTTTGTGATTTCCTCTCTTGATTTTCTGTTTGGCGCATTATATGTTTCCTTTTCTGAGTGTCATTGAAGTCATCGTTGATTTACGTTTTCGGGGGCGGTCATTGAACACCTCTCAAGCAGAACGCACGAAGACCGAGAAGGAGAAGGACGTGCCTGTACAGTAGTTGCTTGAGTTGTGTATGTTTTAAAAAGAACCAACACGACAGCTCTTTGTTTTCTATTGTTTTGCACCGCTGCAGAAACTGCCGTGTGAACGCAAGTGGGGCTGCACCGGGGTTAACACGCTCAGCGGCAATTTGTACGTGTGAACGCTCCACAAAATCTGCTCTGGTGTAAGATATATCGCAACAAAATATATCGGTGCAGCACCGAAGAAAATGTGTGCCATGTGAACACACCTTTAGTCTCACTGAATCACGCTGGCTCTGATTTATTTGACCCTTTTCCCCGCTCCAACACGTGCTCCATTATTATTCTAATTATTGTTATTTTTCAACAGATGGTCTTAAATTGCGGATCAGACTGTTGTGAAGGGCTTGATTGGTTCAAGCACGCTGTGAATGAAAGTTTTGTCATTTCTAGAACAGCCATATTTGATGTTTATCATGGATTCCCAAAACATTTTTGACAACCTAACTTTAAATGTGTTGATAGTAATATTGGGTTTTATTTCACTATTAAAAGTCTTATCATCCCATTCTTTTATCAAGAAACAAAGCAACATACTTTTTCATTTTGTGCATGCACAATTGTTTTTTTCTGTTTTTTTTAATGGGTCTTTTTGCAAAAGTGCCTCCAGATACAAATGCTTGGCCACATCATCCTGCATTGAGCAAGTAGTAAATGAAATGTTGGAAATCAATGGAAAAATGCTATATTTGCAGTGTATAAATTGGTCTGATAACCAGCACACGCGGTATAGTAATGCTATTGTTCCCAATTTAATGTAGCAATAAATCTCCTGAAATGAAGTGTAGTCTTGTACACGTGGTACAATTTAAGGTCCTCCAAAAATTTGCTCTTTTAGTGGCTGCTCTGTTTTTTTGGGGTCAGTGTTGTCGATAGTAGGATTTGTAGCATGCTCGTCTTTCTTTTTCTGTTTATTTTGTTTTTTTTCTGGCATTTTGTTTGTGAATGTTTGTCCATACGGTGTATGTGTTCAGATTTTTGTGCTCTTCTTTCATCAAATCCAACCTCCTCGTTATTCTGCTCACTTGAAAGGTTGCAGTTTTTGGCTCAAGTACAAAGACAAAATACTGATGGGTATTTTTCATGTTATGAAACCTGGCACTTGTAGTGAGCTCTTCCATTATATTGTGTCCCCCCGCCCCCCAAAAAAATTGCGTGTTAAATTCAGTCTTTTGTGTTCTGGGCCCTTCATAAATAGCACATCTGTTCTGAGAAAGTTAGCTGAAGCATTTCCTGAAAGCAAATCTATTTGCCTCGCTTCCATTTCCAGTACGTTATTATTTCCATACTCCAGGGGTGTCCAAACTACAGCTCAGGGACCCTTTGTGGCCTACGCCATTTCCTAAAAATGACATTTGACACAGCCCGCTTGGCTGAAATTAATTTTTTTAAAAAAATGCAGAGGTTGGCAAAGTGAGAATATAGGGTGATGAAAAAATATTAATAAATTGGTTTATATACTTTAGAGCTTTTCTAGATATTTTGAAATACAAATAAACTAATTACGACTAAAATAAATTTCTCTTCAAAACACTGTTGAATAAAGATGTTTCAATTTTAGAATGGCCGGCTCGTGGTCCAGTGGTTAGCGCGTCAACCTCACAGTGCAGAGGTCATGGGCTCGATCCCGGCTCTGGCCTTCCTGTGTGGAGTTCACATATTCTCCCCGGGCCTGCGTGGGTTTTCTCCGGGTACTCCGGTTTCCTCCCACATTCCTAAAACATGCATGCACAATCAAAATTGTCCCTAGGTGTGAGTGTGAGCGTGGATGGTTGTTCATCTCTGTGTGCCCTGTGATTGGCTGGCAACCGGTTCAGGGTGTCCCCGCCTACTGCCCGACGACGGCTGGGATAGGCTCCAGCAACCCCCGTGACCCTTGTGAGAATAAGGAAATGGATGGAATTTCAGAATCAAAAAGTGTTGCTTTAATGAACAAAAAAAATTGTCATTTTAGTAATTTGTTCCTATTTTGGCTCTGAATGTGGATGATGGGATTCGACCGCTGTTCAGTGCAGAGGGAGAGTGGGGGGACAGCAAAGGGCAAATCCTAAACTATACTTTCCCTTATCACCTTGAACAGAAAGTTGTTATGTAGTGGTTTTTCAAGATAATCAGAAAATATGAACAATATATAGTTGCTTCCTTGACTGATTTTTAGCGTGTTTAATAATCGTTGGAGAATTTTAAAGTGGACTTTGCATAATTCCATTTTATATGTGCGACCCTCAAACAAAAAAGCTTGGACACCCCCTCTCAAAATCTATTACATTTATGAAAGAAAGTCACCTGTTCTTCCACAAATCAAGAGGCAGCTGTATATTACTGCCTTTAGTTGGAGGAAAAAAAAATATTGTTTTCACTCATTACGACAGATTCAAATCAACTCTGCAAGCACAGACGTGTTCACGTGACAGCACTCCAATTGACGTGCTTGAACGCGGTGCTTCCGCCCTCTCTCGGCCGTGTTGGTCTTATCGCGAGATCGCCGCCCGGTCACGAAGTCAACGCAGAGCAACATGGCGGAAGGTATGAGATTGGGTTTTTTAGGGGTCTTGTCTGTCCACTCCCTTTTATTTGCGTAGGCGTGTTACGCTATATGGCTTGGCCAACTTGGTCGTACCGATTTCATGTACTTTCGAAACAACACGACACATTGTTATCGCCCTGTTCAGTTTGCAAGTGAGCAAGCTTTTTATCAGTAGCTCTCGATGTTGCTAGCAGTTTATTTTGTCGCTTCTATTCAACTGAACGAGCAAAGACTGACAGTCGTCTATAGTGCTGCAACCGATGCCAAATGTGCTTGTGCAAAACATTCGTTCCGAAGTTTTAATTAAGTGACAAGCAAAACCGATCGTCGCTGTTAGAAAATAAAGACCATGTGCTGCTGAATTGAGCAGAGTGAAATATTTTGGACGTACATATATGCACGTATAGCACCTATTCTCTTCCTTTTGAATAAATAGGAGCACTGAATTCTGTTGAGCTACTTCATGTCATTTCCTCCCTATCAGGTGTTTGTGCTGCCTTTACAAATGTCATGACCATGACCACCAACAGAAGGAAAATGCTGCTGCTGTCAACAACTTACAAAAAAGTCACCTACCAAGCAATACCAAGAGTGCGAACAGTTGTGCTAAAACAGGGTCGATGATGTCGCCTTAATTGTATATGTGCATTTAAATGACTTCTTTGTACTGATAACTATTTATCACGCAGTTTTCTGTTTCAGTTCGACGAAATTTTGTTTTTTACATGCTTTCAAATTTTTACTAGCACCGTTTTTGGTAGCCCCTACTATGCATGGTACGGCTGGCAATGACATTATTTCCATATTGTGTACAACTAAAGTCTACAAAATACCATGGCCTGTATTTTACCAGAGCTGCGTCGTGGTTATTTAATTTTCAGATGCTGCTCCAGTATAGCACCCTTCTTATGTGGGGCTGACCACATGCTTTTTTTTTTCCCAAAGCGACTCTCTTGATGTCACATGACTTGCAGCATTGCCACTTACAGTTTACAAGGCAGGACAAAGTAACTAGCCTCCTCAGCACTTTTATCCTCTTTACAAATAGTTTAGTGCTTTAAAGGAAGGAAATGGGGCCCCAGTGGAACTTGGTGGACTTGGCTGAGTCATGATTTAGAGTTTCAACATCAGGAGCTATAGAGAAAGTCACACCAAAAGGAACTACATGTATACGCGCCATTTGATACTTCTCTGATCTCTTTTTTTTATGGAACAAATGTCCTGTAGCAACAAATAACCTCAGAATGCAATCATAGGCCACAACATTGTGTGCGCTTGCACAATCAAATGCTTGGTCTTCTCTAAAAATTTGGGTTGACCAGTAACTCTAAAAGGAATGCTTCTTGTCGTGTCAGTTAAAATTGTCCTTTATTAAATTGGGGCAAGATTTTTTTTTCTTTTTTTTTCTTGAGCCTGTGACCCTCATGAGCATAATTAGTTCACCTCCTTCATGCTTTGGATCTCACTTTGTGCCGGTGTAACTAATGAATTACTGTATGTCATTGCTTTGGAATACTGTACTGCAAATGAAACTATTCTGTGCTGTGGAAGAACAGTATAGTGTCTTTTCTCCCATTCTATTTCGTTCATCAATGATTAAACTAAACAGGCTTTTGTATTCATGCATATTTGTTTGTCCTCTGTCTGCATGACATCAATGTGGCGCAGAGGAGGTGGCCAAGCTGCAGAAGCATCTGGCCCTGCTGAGGCAGGAGTACGTGAAGATGCAGCAGAAGCTGGCTGACACAGAGAGACGCTGCGCTGTCCTTGCTGCTCAGGTGTCTGTCCAAGGCCCCACCACCCCAGCATCTGCAGACACCTTTATTAGCCGCCTTCTGGACATTGTGTCAAACCTGTATCAGCAGGAACAATACAGGTGGGGACATTGATTTGCTGAAGCGAATGCTATTATGTTTTATTTATTTATTTTTTTCTTATCCAGCTTGTTCTGTGGTTTTCTGACTTTGTTTGTGATTGTTACCTACAATTACATTTTTGTATTCAAGTATTTTCAAGGGTGTTTGTGTTGTTCCTGCAGTGATTTGAAAGTGAAAATCGCGGGGAATCAACTCAGTGCCCACAAGTTTATTCTAGCTGCACGCAGCGATGTCTGGAGTCTGACCAATATGGCCACCACCTCTGAATTGGACTTGTCTGGTAAGTGACTGTGATATTGCTTAACTGTAAAGGCAGTGAACCTCTTCTTGTTGGCGGGGGGGTCCTCAGGATATTTGCTCTTTCTGTAACAAAACACAAAAAGCACAACAAAACGGTGTAGGTGAGAGCCACAAAATGGTGCCAAAGTCAGAAGGTAATAATTAGTTCAAAGCTAAACAAAATGACTGTGGCCTCATTACTGATAGACAATTGAAATTTTTACAGGTCGCATATGGAATATACACTTATGGTGCATTTAACAAAAAAATCTCCTTTAGGCAGTTTATTGTTATTCATAGCAGGACTCATCTCCATACCGTCCGCAAATAGCCGGGGAATATAGTGTAGCTATGACCCCGCCATCTAATCCACCATCTCTTTGGTTGTGCAAGATGCTGAAATGAAAATAGTGGATGACTAACGTTTACTTTGAAGTGCAGAAATACAGCCTGTCCGTGTCATCTTCCAACAAGGCTTATAGTAGTAGCTCCTAGCTGAAGTAATTTGTTGGGTCCAGCAGAAGTTACAATGCTGTTCTGAGAATTCTAACTGGTCTCTTTTTGCCCCTCGCTTCATTACGTGTCTGCAGACTGCAAACCTGAGGTTGCTCTGGCAATGTTGCGCTGGGCATACACCGACAACTTGGAGCTCAGTGAAGATGATGCATTTCTCATTGACTTGATGAAGCTGGCCAACCGCTTTCAGCTTCTGTTGCTCAGAGAAAGGTCAGCCTGGCACAAATACAGAGGGTCTTCGGTTTATAACATTTCAAGGTTCTGAATGGCGTGCAATGAACTAGTTTGCTCAGTGGGACTTGAATATAAATTGGTCAACTGGCAATCGAAGGCATGCTCAGTTACTGTTGCACTTTTTAATTGGTTTTATGTTGATGGACTCTTTTTCAAACAAATATTTACTATAATTATAACTACTGCAAAACATCATTCAGATTACGTTGCTGCCATTGTAAAGGAACTCTGTCATGAATTGTGTTTACTGCTCACCCTAAATGGCCCCCACACCCAACAATACAGCACACCTGTTGTGGGATTTGGTGGCCATTTTGAGCGAAATAACAAGGACAAGCAAGTGATATTTATGCAGTGTGAGAAAAAGCACAAAGTTCTGAACCTTACATGGCAGTGCCAAGACTGTTCGGAAGCTGAAAATAGGGCAACCTAAAGTAATTTTTCCTTGAAACAAATCAAACTGAATTGTTCATAAACTGAGGTTCCACTCTACAAGTTCACACACAAACGAGATGTATCCCACGTCTACCCGGACAGTTAAGTTTAGAGTCTTCAATGAACAGAACACGTATGGATTTGAATGTGTGACAAGGAAGACAAAGTAGCTGAATAAAACCCACGCTTGAGTGTACAGGAGGACCTTGTGTCATGGTCATTGAGCATATTTGACATACTGAGCTGACGCTACATTGTTTGCTGTGCGTGGGGACAGGTGTGAAAAAGGCGTCATGTCCTCAGTGAACGTCAGGAACTGCATTCGCTTCTATCAAACAGCCGAGGAGCTAAACGCCACAACTCTGATGAACTACTGTGGGGAGATCATAGCCAGTCACTGGGTGAGTTCTTTTCATTTCCGGGAGCGTTCCTGACCTTAGGCTAAATCATAATTCTCTGTCTGTCCTCAGAAATATGTGTTGTTAAAACTTTCATCATATTCTCTCTTTCTTGCTCTATATTTTATGAATCTGCTTGATCTTTTTGAAATGTTGCTTTCTTATTGTTGCAGCAGTCAATGAATTGGGGCTTCTGATTAATGTCTTTGTCTTTCTACTTAGGATGACCTCAGGAAAGAAGATTTCAGCACCATGAGCGCTCAACTATTGTACAAGATGATCAAATCTAAAACGGACTATCCTCTCCACAAAGCCATCAAAGTTGAGCGAGAAGATGTGGTTTTCCTCTATCTCATCGAGATGGACTCTCAGGTCCGTTGTCATCTCTTAAAATCTTAATAACTCCTGACTTTGGTGAGCTGTGCTGTAACTGGCACAGCAGAATAAACATTTGTCATGGAGATTTAAGTGGTTTCATTTGTAGCTGTTGTTGTTGTTAGTTGCCAGGCAAGCTGAATGAACCGGACAACAATGGCGATCTGGCTCTAGACTTGGCACTGTGCCGAAAATTGGAAAGCATTGCCACCACTTTAGTGAACAACAAAGCAGATGTGGATATGGTGGACCAGAGTGGATGGAGTCTTCTGCATAAAGCGATCCAAAGAGGTGTGAAGTTACTACGTAACGCTTCGACGCTTTATTTAATTCAATCTTTGTCTCAACTGTCTATTGTTATGAACTCTGCACTCGTTGCCACTGCATTCCAAATAGCGATCATGTAAGCTTTCCTTGTCCACCTCCATCACAGTCATCCTCTTCTTTCAGGTGACGAATTTGCCTCCGTCTTCCTAATTCGTCACTCAGCTCAGGTCAACGCCGCCACTGTGGGAGCGGTGGAAACCCCTCTTCACCTCGTTTGTTCTTTTAGCCCCAAGAAACACTCGGGAGAAGTCATGAGTGGCATGGCACAGATTGCAGAAGCTCTGCTCAAAGCTGGAGCCAATCCCAACATGCAAAACAGCAAGGGCAGGTTGGTCACATTTTTTTTTTTTTAATGAACCTTGCATTGGGAAAATATTCTTGCTCAAGACTATGAAGGTTGTTCAACTTTGATTTGTTTGGTTTGTTAGAACTCCCTTGCATGAAGCTGTATCTTCGGGCAATGAGCCAGTGTTCAACCAGCTACTTCAATGCAGGCAGTGAGTTACTCTCCGCTTACCTGTTGAATATATCGCTTGAGTTTCACTTTTGATGAGAAGCTGTCTTACTATTCTACTTACTACATCTGGTTAGGCTTGACCTGGAACTTAAAGACCACGAGGGCAGCACAGCTTTGTGGTTGGCTCTGCAGTATATCACAGTGTCTTCAGACACCTCTGTAAATCCATTCGAGGATGATGCCCCAGTTGTGAACGGCACCTCATTTGATGAGAACAGTTTTGCGGCTCAATTAATCCAGAGAGGGAGCAATGCCGATGCACCTGATGCATCAACGGGTGTGGATTCATTTTCTGTTTTTCTAGTGGTTTGCCTTAATGGAAGTGTACTATTTTCACGCACATTTTAATCTCATTTCTCTTTTTGCTTCTGCAGGGAACTGCCTAATGCAGAGAGCAGCGTGTGCAGCCAATGAGGCAGCTGCTCTTTTCTTAGCCTCTCATGGGGCACAAGTCAACCATGTTAACAAATGGGTGTGTTGATGAAAGGAATCCCCATGTAATAAACAATTTCAACAAAACAGGAAAATTTGGGGCTTTGTAGATTGTCAAGAAATATACTGTATCATATAGTTTCCTGGAAAATATTCAAAAGTAACAGGACCTTTATCCAATGTCATCAAATTCAAGACGGTAATCTGGCAAATTTATCGCAAAGTCCCCAAACATTATCTGTTTAACGTTTTAAAGAAAACAAATGCATTTTTTAAAAACTGTTTCTCTGTGAGGCTGGACCCTATGGTAAAAAGAAATATATAAATATAATCTGATTTCAACTATCACAATGTTTTCTTGAGGTTTTGAAACTGACAGTTTGAAAGCGTATTACAGAAAACTGAAAAGAAACTAAAAAGTACTTCAACATTTAGTTCACAATTGAAGTATTGTAAATAAACAATTGTCACACATTACAATTGCTGAATTGAAAAGTCAATGAAGAGGCTCCAAAGAAGGTCACATTCTAATATCGAAGAGCCGCACATAGCGTTGTGACAATCGTTATAAACAAATGTTTAATATTTTTGTGTTTTACAGAAAAAAAACGAAATCAAAACTGAAACAGATTGAGACAAATATCCACTTGTTACCTACATACTTGGTCATTTGAATATTATGGATTGTCTCCAATTTCAGGGGGAAAGCCCTCTTCACACTGCTTGTCGTTTTGGCCTTGCAAGCCTGACAGCAGAGCTGCTCCAGCAGGGCGCAAATCCCAACCTGCAGACCTTGAAGCCTCTGCCGGATGACACCTTTGGTGTGGCTACACAGACCCCCCTTCACATGGCCATTGCTCACAACCATCCAGATGTGGTCTCTGTCATCCTAGAGCAAAAAGGTCAGAAATTTTGTCTACTTAAATACAATCATACCGTAGGTTGAGACTAAGATGAACATATTACAGTGGATTAATTTTTTTTTTATCCTCCTCCTTTGTGTTGCAGAAAATGCACTTCATGCCTCCAATAATTTCCAGATCATTCCCGACTTCAGTCTCAAAGATTCTGTGGACCAGACAGTTTTGGGCTTGGCCCTCTGGACAGGTATAATTGAACACTCTTATGCAGTTATTTATTAAAGCAAGTACAGGGTGGCCTCACTTTTACGATGGTACAAACACGCTGTGTCGATGTTCTGAATGGCATGCAACAAACTAATTCACGCACATCACCACGAGGTACACAAAAGCACGCTCGGGTACTTCGTGTTTCTCAATGTTTTTTTTTTTGTAACGGCCTTGGAAGTACTTTTCTTGCAAATATTATTATGAAGAAAACCGAGGACCTCCCGCCTATTTACATTTGATATCTGTACCTGCATGGAGATGTCTTAACCTGGCCAATCTGCTCCTGTCAGGTATGCACACCATAGCAGCTCAACTTCTGGGCTCAGGAGCGTCTATAAATGACACCATGTCCAATGGACAAACCTTACTCCACATGGCCATCCAAAGGCAGGACAGCAAGAGCGCCCTGTTCCTTCTTGAGCACCAGGCAGACATCAATGTTAGGTAATTCATCTGTCATGAAATGTTTGGGATGCATTTGCCTTAATGTCATTTTCATTCTACTTCAGGATAGTTTTTATTAGACAACTAACAACAAATAAATGATAGTCTGATGATCAAAGATTTCCATGACCAGACAGATGTAGCAGTTTCTTTCTTTCTATCGTAGTTTTTATTTTGACCATTTAATCAATTACAGTAAATGATGATTGTAGACAGTTCTAAAATACATTTTTGGACATTATTTTCTTTCTTGTGTCACTGTTAGGACCCAGGAGGGACAAACAGCGCTGCAGTTGGCCATCAGTAATCAGCTGCCATTAGTAGTGGATGCTATTTGTACAAGAGGAGCTGACATGTCTGTGGTGGATGACAAAGGGGACCCTCCATTATGGCTTGCTCTGGAGAATGGCCTGGAGGATATTGCATCCACGCTGGTGAGACAGATTAGAATTTTATTTCCACTGGCACTGAAAAGCGAATGTAGAGTCAGATTTCATGCAGATGAACTTGCGTTTGAATCGTTGAATTGAACAAGAGGTGGTTACACAAAGAAATCCAAGTTTTTAACTCATTCAGTACCAGCCAATTCTGGACCAAGTCTGAAAAGACGTTTAAAAACGTCTTTGGAATGTGTGAATGAGTGAATTGTAATATCTGCCTTTTCGTTTTTCCCCAAGGTTCGCCATGGCTGTGATGCAACATGTTGGAGCAAAGGCCCTTCTGGCTGCCAACAGACCCTCTTGCACAGAGCCGTTGATGAGAACAATGAAATCACGGCTTGCTTTCTGATCCGCAGGTTTGAAACCACATTACCTTCATTCAGTGTTTGGGAAATTTAAGCATGCACACATGTTTATGCCATCATTGACTATTCTTTTATATCGACAAAGCATGAATGTTGAGGTGTCAATTAACTTTGCTGTTAAATATCATTACCAATTCAAATTAGAAATGTTTTATTGGACATTTTTGGAACTGGTTTAATGTGTATTATTATTATTCTAATTGGCAGGTCAAATTCTATTTTACACAAAATTGTTCAAATTTCTGGCCTTCCTATGTGGAGTTTGCACGTATTCCACGTGCACAGTAGCTTAATTGAAGACTTGACATTGCCCATTATTGTGACTGTGAGTGTATCTGTTCTTTGCGTGCCCTGCTATTGACCAGTGCAGACTCTACCTTGCCTTCTGTTCAAAGTCTGGCAGGGATAAACTCCACCTCATCCATGACCTTAATGGAAAATGGATTGATGGATAGATTGCGCAAGTGTGCCCCCCTCCCCCCCCTTCAATACACATCATATCTTTGTTCGGTGCAGTGGTTGCGACGTGAACAGCCCAAGGCGGCCAGGCCCAAATGGTGAAGGAGAAGAAGAAGCCAGAGATGGGCAAATGCCTCTTCACCTAGCAAGCAGCTGGGGACTGGAGGAGGTGGTGCAGTGCCTTCTAGAGTTTGGAGCTAGTGTTAATACACAGGTCAGTCTCATTCTAGCTCCATCAACTTTGGCCTGAGGAAAACTTGTTCACAAACGAGTGCATTCTAACACACGTTCTCTCACCTCTTTGCAGGATGCAGAGGGGAGAACTCCTATCCATGCTGCCATTAGCAACCAGCACAACGTTATCATACAACTCCTGATTTCCCATCCGGACATCCGTCTGAACATACGTGACCGCCAAGGAATGACACCTTTTGCCTGTGCCATGACGCACAAGAACAACAAAGCAGCAGAAGCAATCCTCAAAAGGGAGCCAGGTGCTGCCGAACAGGTAGGAATGAAAACGGCAGAACAAACCCCAACTTTCATCTCTCATGACCTCTCACATTTGCATCTCTCCAGGTTGACAATAAAGGGCGTAATTTCCTTCACGTGGCTGTGCAGAATTCAGATATCGAAAGTGTTCTCTTCCTCATTAGTGTGCAAGCTAATGTGAACTCCAGGGTTCAGGATGCCGCTAAACTCACCCCTCTCCACCTGGCTGTACAAGCTGGATCTGAGATCATTGTTCGAAACTTGGTATAGCCTCTACATATTGTGTTTGTCTTTTTTTTATTTTCATTCATTGCGCCATGTAATATTTTTGTGATACTGAATCATTTTTTATGGAGCTTTTTTTTCCCTGTGTCACTCACCAGCTGCTTGCCGGAGCCAAAGTAAATGAGTTGACCAAACACCGGCAAACCGCCCTACATTTGGCTGCTCAACAGGATTTGGCCACCATTTGCTCTGTGCTTTTGGAGAATGGCATTGACTTTGCTGCTGAGGATGAGAATGGCAATAATGGTAAATTTCATTTTCAGATTTAATTGATATTATCTGCCCTTCAGAGATGCCAAATGTTCTATTTTGGCCATATTTCGTTACGGGCAGTTGCCATGTCTTCCGCCGTTATGGGGAAGTCGAAAATGTTCAGGAGATGACAAGACAACATGCACAGTAGATTAATTTATTCACTGCCCTCCCAGTTTGATACTGTCCCCAGTTTGGGACTTGTTCAACACAGCCAGCTTTCAATATGAGCCAAAAAGTAGCAGGCATAGACTATTTGGTGTAGCTGATTAATAAGTGCATGGACTTCTTCACAGCTGTTGAACCAAGAAAGCAAAACAAGTTTTATTGAAATCCCCAGCCACCTAAATGACTGGCGATTTTCCTGCATTTTTTCCCCATTAATGTCGAAGACGTTTATCTGTGGGTTTTTTTTTTCTTTTGCCTTCTCGTTAAGGTGGGAGTTGACTAGATTTTTTTCGTTTGTTTAAATTAATATATTGCCCCATCCAATCGAATTAGTGATTAATTTAATTTAATTATTTTTTTCTGCAGTTACACTTCAAAAACTTTGTCTTCTTGTGATTATTCCCAGCTCTTCACCTGGCAGTGATGCATGGCCGCCTTAACAATATCAGATCACTTCTCACAGAGTCCAACATTGATGCTGAGGCCTTTAATCTCAGGTACATTTAACCTTCTAGGTATTTTTCATGCAACCTAAAGATATTTGCAAGTAATTGAATTCGTATTTCATTGTATCCATATATAATTCAGGGGTCAGTCACCAATGCACGTTTTAGGCCACTATGGTAAAGAAAACGCTGCTGCCATTTTTGAGTTGTTCCTGGAGTGTATGCCTGAATATCCTTTGGACAAGCCAGATAATGAAGGGAACACGGGTACATCAACCTTAGATTATTTCTTGTTCTTTGGTTACCAACTCCATATTTGTGATGAGATAAATGACACTGATGTTTTTATCTGCAGTATTGCTCCTGGCCTATATGAAAGGGAACGCTAACCTGTGCCGTGCCATTGTGAGGGCTGGTGCTCGCCTGGGCATCAATAATAATCAGGGCATTAACATTTTCAACTACCAAGTAGCAACAAAACAGTTGCTTTTCCGCCTTCTTGGTAAGTGTAAACTTTTTTTTTTTTTTTTTTTTGTGGCCCATAGTTTGTATAACCTCAGACATTTTTAATTTATTGCCGGGTGCTTTTTTTCAAGTAAATAAATGCCTTACCTAAAAAAAGACAACCCCGTTTTCCCCTCGTGAAAAATGTACGTTGCCACTAGGTAACTGTAATTACCTACATGACACAGTGAGCTACCGGAGCTCCGCTTTGACTTTGACGGTCAATTCAACAGAAAGGAAAACAAAACATGACATCCAGTATCATGCCATGCGTGTCCATGATCTAAAACACATCTTAACCCTGGGGAACCCAAGAACCCTTTTCTTCTTTGGAAAATGATGAATTACACATTAAATGACTGCTACATGTTCACTGAACACCAAAATATAGGTTTTCTCAAATATTTAATGTTTTAATCCTAATTTAGGATTAGGGCCAAATTTGACCCTTCGGGATTTAAGGGTAGCAATTGAGTAGCAGAATTTATAGGGGCCAAATTAGACCCCACGGGTTCCATCTTTTCAATTAATGCATTTGGTTTTCTCCCATTGTTGATTTGCCAAGAAGTACATGTAGTATTGGTTTAAAAAAAGAGACAAAAGAAATAAGACATTATTCTGATTAAAACAGGATCGAAAAGACACAAATCATTTAAAACTAAACAGGGAATACTCGGTTTCCGATGGAGTTCCGTTCCTACTGCAGCTCCGTAGCCAGTACACTCATGAACGCTCCCGCGTAGTAAAGCAAAAATTACATAAAATATTCGTATGAAAAACATTTCTTGGCCATGAATACAACAATCAAATGGGGGGGAGTAAGTTATTTAAACTTTTGGAAGTGCACAGTGAGTTTATTTTGTTTACACAAAAAATGCATGAAAAAAACACTAAAACATATTCCCAACTTGAATTTCGATTTTCATTTTTTTGTTTTAGATATGCTGTCCAAAGAGCCCCCTTGGTGTGATGGTTCCAACTGCTACGAGTGTGTTGCCAAGTTTGGAGTTACAACAAGGAAACATCACTGGTTAGTATCATGACCTTTCTACAGTATTTTGAGTCATTGTTTTGTCGTCATGGTGTGCCACACTTGATTTTGAATCCTGTCTCTCCAGCCGTCACTGTGGGCGCCTCTTGTGCCACAAGTGCTCTATAAAGGAGATCCCCATCATCAAGTTTGATTTGAACAAGCCGGTGAGGGTGTGTGACATCTGCTTTGACGTACTAACTCTGGGTGGAGTGTCCTAATGCACTGGCCTGGATTTTCCCCGGATGGCAATGCTCGCCACGCCGGGGCCCAACTTAGCAGTTACTGGGTACATCATAAAGGACATCAGTAGCAGTACGTACTAAAAAGAGTATTCTGACCAATTCTGGACCATTGTCTTTCTACTATGCCAGTCTTGTGAAAAAGCATTCATGTTTTAATGGAACATTTATTCATTTTGATGTTGATCAAAGTGTCAAAAGATATAAATAAATAGAAGGCAGTTCAGCGACTGCTGGACTGAGGTAACTCACTGTTGGCACTGATTCGCTTGTTTTCTAAACAAATAGTTGCTTCTTTCGGTCATTGCAATTCAAGGATAAACATCTTAATTACCAAAGCAGTGTTGGTAAGATGTTTTATCTGTGGTTAATTATTTCACTATCTGCAGCTCATGCTAAGTCACCTACCCAGAGAGAAATGCAACATGATTTATACAGCTCACGCCATCAAAATGTTGTGTAAACCTGTAAAAGAAAATCAAAATCATAAGGTCGTTACGAATTGAACTCTTCCTCTTGTGACTGTGTACTGTATTCCCTGCATAAATTATTAAATCAAATACACTTTGCAAGACTCTGAAGCATAACATGGACAGTTCCATTTCACGTGTGGTGGGGGGGGGAAAATGGCACAACTGCCCACAAATATGGAATTGTTGATGAACGGGATGCTTGAACCATTGATACATTTGGTCTGTAATAAGTATTGACAAGCAACTTTGTATGCCTGCATGTACTGTATGTAATTTGTACCATTTCAAGATCATGTCCTCTTTTTAAAATCAGTCAGCATCTGAGTACATTCCAGTTTTGACTTGGCCATGAGGTCGTATGTCAGTTGTGATGACTGTCCCCACGATGATGCCTCAAGTCAAGTTGTCTTGACCCGACACACTTATCGCTTTGTTGATTTTCTAAACCTAAAAGGTGCACTTTATAAAGATCACGTGACATGTCCGATGGGTTGGTGGAGTCAGAATGATAGGGAAGGCCGATTAGTGCGGCCTCTAAGTATTGTTAAATTGTACAGATAAATGTGTAATATTTTTGACCACTGCTACCATTTTTGTACTTACTGCAGTTTGTGATCGCCATTGTGACAGACTTAAATCTTGCCTCTGTTAATCTTTTATGCACATTGTAAAATCTTTTATGCACATGTATCGTATCTGTATGCTCAGATATCTAGCCCGTTTCTTCCAAGTGTATCCTTTTTAGAGAAAGGAAGAACAACTTTACATAAAGGTCATTTAAAACAATTTCTTTCCCCCCCTTGTTTATTTATGCAAAGTAACCCAGTTATGTGCCACTATCCATGTCACTGTCCATCTTTTTAAACTATTCAACTAAAGAGCAAGAGACCGCATGCGTCGAGCAGCCATCATATTCCTGCAGGTTAGGGTTTTCCTTGGCTGCAGATGGATCTTCGACACAGACACAACGGGATCCACTAGCACCTGCATGGAATAGTTTTCGAGGAACACCTGTCCAACTTCTTTCAACACCACCACTGGTGAAAAGAGAGTAAAAACTTCATCACAACATTGCATCTCGGTTATATTTGTACATACTCAAACTATTTATTTACCTTTTGGTGGAGCACCAGACCCTCCCTCCCCTCGCAGAGCTCCACTCAGAATTACAGGCAGGAAATCGAAGCATCTCCCCCTCTGTCTTGGCTTTGAGTTGCTGGCCCTTTGCAAGTAATGACTCAACGTGCAATAGAAACTTTGTGGGCGTTCCACTTTTGGAATAGAATCGTCCTATGACCAAACCTAAAAACAAGTCACATTTTATTCAAGTGTATTGCGGATATCGGTTAGTACATTCACATTTCAAAATATTGCACAGTTGTCCCGTTTGCTGTCAATGACAAAGCTGTTCTTGGAACTAACAGTCCATAAAACTGATAAGTTGTGGTTATAAGATATGAAATTGGTCCAGCTAACGAAAATCAAAGTATTTCTGGACACATGTCCATTCCCAACCCGCAAATGTACAGTCACATTATGGACTAAAATTGCACAATGTATGGCAAAACATTACACACCTACAGTTTGATAGGTCCTCTGATAAAAGAGCAACCAGTCAAACAGGGCTACCACCTGCAATGGAGACAAACTGGACACATCATCTGTCAAGCCGCTTTCTGTGAAATCTCCTGTTATGAAGGCCAGTGATGCATCTTTACCTGGGGAAAATAAACAGCATACTGTATAGACATAGGTATGACCCATTTTCTGTTGAATGGCCTTTCCTGTCATGATAGCATAACAAAAACAATTGGGTCATTACAGAAATGGAAGACACTACCTGAGCCTCCTAAAATTTTTCAAATAAACCATGAACTAAATAAACATGCCCAAAATTAAACCACACAGACGTATAAATATGCACATTAGAAGTGTGCATCTCTCAATATAAAAGGTAATTTGATTTGTGGGGTGCAATGTGATTCAAGGTTTATTTGATTGGTTCGATTCAGTGATCCGATTTGATATATGGTTCAGTTTGAGAGGGTATAAAATATAGTATAATATAATCCATATGATGCAAAGCGTTTCCTATTGTCATTCCACATAAATATGAATGAACTTGTCAGTACTCGAAATGTGCCATTTCCCTCAAATGTATATCTCCAACAAAAGACGATACGTATCTCGAAATAAGTGGGGTGATTCGATTCAGCTCAGTTTGATGCACAGCATTTTTTTTAATCAAAACAAATTTTCCGAGTCAAATTGGTTTTGTTACACCCCTGATGCATTATGCAGATACAGTATGGTAAATTAAATGGATGGATTGTTTTTCATATCCAATGTGCACAGTATATGGAAGACATGAGCGTCAGCAATATTATTGTAGTGGGGCAATTTATGACTAGTGTAGTCATGCAGTATAACAGATAAGGATTCAGCATATTCTAAGTTAACTAACTCTTTATCTAAGGCGAACAAGAAAAATCTAAATCACCTGCCATAAAGTGATATGCACCACCAGGCCCGTAATGTTTGATGCCATTGTGTACGTCAAACACCTGGCCTAATATCGCCAGGTAAATACCCTTGCTGCCTACTTCGCCGTCGTACAAAGACAATTCCTGGCTGTTTAGGAGTCGCCTGGGTAGCTCCTGTGTTGATTTACTTCCTGAATATAACGACCACTGACGAGGAAAGAAAAGCACCGCCAAGGATGCCGATAACATTGCAACCAATGCAGAGCAGAGTATGCTGACTGTTGATGCCATTCTTTGCGGTCGCCCGGTTATGCTGAAAAACAAAAACCATTAGAGCCCTCGCAGGTGCTTCCTTGAACGAAGAAGAAAGCGCGCATGCGCAAACGGCAACGCAAGCAACGTTTCAGGCTAGTCCACGACGTACAGTACGTCAATGCGGTAGTAGTCTAGGCAGAGATTTGTGTACAGCTCTGTACAACCGTTCTCAAACTGCCCCTCTTGTGGGCCCGACGGACTTGTTCGGCGAAGTCTCATCGACGCAGTCATGGGGAACGCGGAGAGCGGTGGTGGTGGAGGCAGCTGCGACGACGAAGACATCGGAACAGAGAGCCCCGTGTTGGCGGAAGGCAGTCCGGCCTCTGCGGCCACTGCTGTCGGAGGCACCGGTACCGGGAGGGGCGGAAGACGAGTACCGAAAAATGTCTCCGTGCCCACCGGTGGGCCGCCGAGCCCCGCCGTCTTCTTCGAACAAGTGAAACTAAGAGAAGCGGCGGCTCGTATTAGCGACTCTGGAGTCGTCATCCGGGAGTCTGTGCTGGCAGGGAACGAGGGAGTTCTGGTCCGCTGGCTGGAGGAGCGGTTAAACCGAGGAGAAGAATCCGTCAATGTTGAACAGTTTTGTGAGATGTTGGAGAGTAGAGATGCCCCCAGAGATGAATGCGAAGAGGTATCTGAACGATCACATCAAATGACTTGAATACCATGCCCGCTTATACCGTACTGCATTTGAGGATGTGCACTCACCAGACTCTTCATTCGGCATACTTGCACAGTGAAGTCAATATTGGAGCATTATAAATCTATTCACAAGATTATTGACACAATCGCCGAGGGTTTCGTTGAATAGCTTTGTAATTTGCAGTGTTGGACAACGAACGACACTGCATGCAGAAACACCTCACAGTCATGACACTGTGAAGTGTTTCTGTATTTTCTTTTTCAAGCTGGTAACCAAACTATTACAACCACCTCTCAGGTTTATAAAGCACATAACATCCCTGAAAATTACAACCACAATAATAAGCGTATTGTTACATTGACAGTCAAAACTGAGCATTGCTTTGTAAAGTTTTAATTGTTTACATAGTTTTGTTTTGAGCCCTGATCTGAATGTGATATGTCCAATTCCAGTCGTGTATTGTAACTTCTATTTCAGCATTATTTTCTGTGCTGCTTTCAGCCAAAATGTTATCACTTATCCTGTCAACTGTTAAATAACTTAACAGTACAATGGAGCACTGCTATTAGATGGCATCCGGTCCAGGGTATTCCCTGCCTTTCATCCAAAGTAAGATGGAATAGGCTCCAATTCATCTGCGACCCGAATGATGTCTGGATGGAATGCAACATTCCTATGAGTTGTCATTGTCACCTTTTCTAATCAGGCTTATTGTCAGTGCTGTCTGAACTTTGACCACTTTTGTTCAACCAAAGAATGTGAATGAATGGCCCAACAGGTGATTGTGTTTTTCAGTGTAAATGTAGCTTTGTTGGCATGTACTGTAGATGGAATGCCACTGTGGGAAAGCTGGCTCATGTGCCCAGAATTGCTGCTCGATGTCATCTTTCTGTCTATCCCTTTCTACATTATCCCTTTTTCAGTCAACATGCAGTCTATATTATTTAGTAATAAGCTAATGTAGACTTGGTCTACTATGCACCTTTCACTGTGTTGGCTTATGTATGATAAAAAATGTCACAAAGTGCACTGTCTATCTCCATTTTAGGCCTTTGGACAGTTTGATGCTGAGGGGGATGGGGTGGTAGATGTCGAGAGCATGCTGATTACTCTGAAGAACTCCAATGGAGCTAATCTACGGGGAGAGCTGAGTCATGTGATAAGGCAGCTACAGGCGTGCTCCCTAACCCCAGGTATGTGATGTGTTTAGTCAATTAAGTGCCATCAGTTGTTTTTGAGCTCTTATTTTATACCACCTGGATTTTTAAATGATGCCTTCGTATTCCCCACTCAACAGGTTTTGTTGACATCTTCTCCAAGACCAAAGACCGGTTGGGGGCACATGCCTTCAAGATCCTGAAATTTTTGCACAGGAATCACATTCCCAGCAGTGCGATTCCTTATCCTATTTTAGACGGCTTCAACAGTATCTGCACAATGAGGTCGAGTGTGGTCCAGGACTTCCTGGAGGTCCTCTTGCAACGGGAAAAAGGTGAACAGCACAGTTTGAAGTAAACAGTTTTAAGATTTATGTTTTGTCACATTGTTGACAGTATTTGTTTTACACTTTTTGTGTGCTAAGTGTTGTGCGGAATAGCTTTCAGACCAGCCGTTTGGTACAATGAAGATAACTACACACCTAAAACCGTGGTTTTTTTTTTTTTTTTCATATTCAGATCTGGATATCCAGTACAGAGCGGAACTGGACCGTGACCCAGATGTGGACAAGGTGAAGGTGGTCACACAGTGCTACAGCACGATCGAAGCTTCATCCAACGTTGCTGATGTTTACAAGATGACAAACGGAGAAACGGCATCTTTCTGGCAGTCTGACGGCAGTGCACGCTCACACTGGATAAGGCAAGGCAATTTGCTTTGAAATATGTGACGATTCAAGATTTACCTGATGATTTTACTCGGCCTGTTTTGATGTCGAACCTTTGTCTTCTTTGGGTTCCCAGATTGAAACTGAAACCAGACGTGGTTTTGAGGCGTCTGGCTGTTGCCGTGGCAGCCAATGACCACAGTTACATGCCTCAGCTGATCTCAGTAATGGTGGGCAAAAATCTCCATTCCTTGGACAAAATCAGAGACATCCGCATCCCCAGCAATGTGACAGGCTACGTTGCACTCTTGGAGAATGCCAACATTACACACCCATGTGAGTCATCACCTGTCAGTTGGTCTCATTTCATAATCATTTGTTGCCCTTGTCGAGAATTTATTCTAGAGCCTGATTGGTGCACATCTGAATGAAACCTATTTTGCCAGCTGGCCACATAATCGTGTTTAGTAAAGAGCAACCTCAATAAAGACAGGATGAAGGCAGAATGGAATGAGGTGCTTGTAAGCGAGAGCAATCACATGATTATTAACAGAACATTTTGAAAAGAGCTTTGCAGTGTGTGCTTCTGAACAGCCCTCTGCATTCCCAACCTTGATTTCATAACCTGTTATGTGCCTGTAAATGATTCACGAACGATCCAAAGATCTCTGGCCTGACTTTACAAAGACTCCTCATTGTAAATTGTCGCAGCAAGTTGTTTGATTTGTAAAGCTCCACTTTACATCACACTGTGACTCTATAGCAATTCAGCACATCATTTCGACACTGCGTGTTCCATCAGTGTGTTCACAGCATTGTGTGTTGCTCAAACCCCAGACATCCAAATTAACATCAAGCGGTGCTTGAGCGATGGCTGTGACACACGGATTCATGGTTTGAAGACCCTGGGCTATCAGATTACCAAGAACAAAGAGGTGTCTGTCTCGGATGCTTCAGCCATCTGGTACCTGTCTCTCCTCACCTCTTTGGTCACTGCCTCAATGGAGACCAACCCTGCACTGGCTCAGACTGTACTTCAGAGCACTCAGTAAGACAATGTGTTTTTTTTTTTTGCTTTGTTTTGTTTTTTAATAGCGATTTTTGTCAGCTATTACAAACGTAGAAGAAACACGAAGCGAATCAGTTTCATTCTTCAATGGTCTGACAGATTTTAATTGACCATGTTGCTCTTTCCAGGAAGGCATTACAACACATGCCACCGTTGTCCCTTACGCCTTCATCTACCAAGTTCCCCAAGTTCTTCTCTTTGAACATCTTAGAGGAGGTGGATGCATTTCTCCTCAGGATAGCAGAGTAAGACCCTGACTTTCCATCATCACACTCACCCAACACAGCCTCACTGAACTGATAAAGCTGACAGCATCGCATGAGAGACAGGCTCAAATCAATACGGAGCCTTAGTGTGCTGATGACCCACTTTGTCAAGTATACATATTGTTGCATTCCCCAGTTGTTCTCGGGGACTTTCATCAGCAGCTTCATCGTGACAAGAATGATATTATCAAACATAACAATGCAAGCTTCTTTACAGTTTCATTGCATGATCCACATTGGACATGTTCCTTGACTGGTATTGGCCATACTGTATGTATACCGTCATATATTACAGTATACGCTGTTTCTCTAATAATGTTGGTTATGATGTTGTGGTTGCTAGGGTGTTTCCCGGTTGGCTGGAAAATGTATTTCACTTACATTTTAAACCTCTGAGCTTTCACTAACCGTGTCAGACAATAACAACACCCAAGTCATGACCAACACCAGTGGACACACCCACTGAGACATAAATACGGAAGAGACTCCACACCTAAAAAATTGAGAACTGAAGAAACCTTTTAGATGAAATATGAAGCGTCGTCAACAAACAGAAACAGTTTCCCTCATTCAACTTTTGTGCCCCCTACTCTAAGGTTTACCAAAAATCAATGATCGTGGTGGTTGATCTCCTGTTTATTTGTATTTAAAAAAATACCATGAACACATGTCAGAGTTAAAATTCTGAAATGTTAAACATATGAAATGTTAATATACAGACATATAAACATTAAAACACTCCAGTATCTCAAACGTCACATTTTTAAATGTCTAACCATCATCCAGGTATAAAAAGAAATTAAGTTTAAAAAAAAAAAAATCTTTTATTTGGATCACCTGGTTCTCATCCATCAGTTTAAATGGGTATTGTAAAAGTGTGACAAAAGGCCAAACATGAAATAGAACAAATACACACGATGCTTGCTTGGTGATGTCTTGTGCAAACACGCCAATTTGATGCGTGACCTCATGCATGACTTTGATTCCAAGTTTTACATGAATACAGAAGACAATTTTGCTCCACTTTAGAATGATATCATTTGGTATGGTTCCATTGTAGTATTCTCATTTAACAACACTTCATTCACCTGGTTCACTGTTGTTTGAATTTTTTACGTGCTTTAAATGTAACTAAATGCCTGTATTTTTCAATTTGTACCTGGGAAGTTGCTGTGTGAGTCCTGATGCAGAGCTGACCCTCCTCGCCTTTGCCCTGGCCAGAGGCAGTGTGGCCAAAATCCTCCAAGCCCTTTCCTGCATCAGCGATCGCTTAACGACAGAATACAAGGCCTCCTCCCTCATCTCGTCAATGGCCGCAGTTCGGCTGCAACTACTATATCAAAATGGTAACGTCTCCGGTCTTCCATTTTGTCATTCACGTTAAAAAATACCGAAACCAAACCTTTGTCAAACACCGGTCTCTACCAAGTCTGAAAAATTCAAGCTTAGTATAGACATCCACCCCTGTGCAATCATTCATTCATTCATTCATTTATTTATTTATTTTCCCAATGCATTTCAGTTGGTTTCAGTAATATGCACATTATTTTGTGAGCCAGCGGATAGCGGGGCTCGACTGTCGTGCTAATTTAGTAAACTTTACGAAATATCGCTTGCATATATCTGTGTATAAAAGTAAAAAAAAAAAAGTAGCAATATATTTGAGTCCTTTCAAACTAGTTTTTCACAGCACATACTGGAAAAAGGTATGTGATATTTTATAATGAGATCATATCAGATCAGCATCTATGTGACATCACAGGGAAGCCCCTCCAGCTGCACTTGCAGGCATGTGATGCGAAGAGTAAAGAGGAGAAATCAGGACCAGAGAATATGCTGACAGAATCCTCTACTGGAGATGGTAATAGTAAATAATACAAGTGAGCACACTTTCTCTAATCTTGGTATGAAGCAACACTAAAGTACAACAATTGATGCTCCAAAGGTTTTCTCACTGAAAGTGGCAAGAGGAAAGCCACTGTGATCCTGTCAACCGAGGACCAGAGCAACTTTCAAGTCACTCAGATGAAGGTCAATGTGAGTGTCCTTAACGATGGTGATAATGTCTGCTCCTTTTGCTGCTCTTCACCTTAAAAGGGAATAAATGCATAACTGCCTCTGGATTCATGTGATAAGGTGCGAAAAGGTGCCATTGGGGCGAAATGTGGCTTGGTGTTTGCCTACAAAGACGAAGAACCGTTTGATGCCGCAAAACATTTCAAGAGGTTCAAAAAGTATGACACGTGGGACTACAAAGACTACAAGGAGTTTGTGCAAAACAAGTAAGAAGCACTTTTTTTCTATGCATACAATGATGCTTTGTATGACTCAGTTTTACTTTGGAAAAGGTCAAGTAGTTTTTAGACTTTTGCCTTTCTTTGTACTCTGTGTTATCTTTTCAACTGTCACATGTCACTCATGCGGTCACCATGCCAAAATGGAGTGCTATAACGCTGATTCTTACATCACCTCAACTCAACTGTATTTATAGAGCACTTTAAAACAGCCATCGCTGTATACAAAGTGCTGTACATCGAGCAACTATCATATGTACAACAATAAAGCAATAAATCAGTAACAGACAGTCGACTGATCAATGGCACAGCTAATGAAGTTGTTGACATTTTGATATTTTTTGATGCACAATTGGATGAATGCTTTTATCTGAGCATTCATTCAGTAAATGCAAAACACGTCAGCGTTTGTGTCTGGAGTGTGGATACCCCACAGCAGCTTGGGGCTTTGGCTGAGTGGTTTCAGTTCAACGCTGACACATCATGTTGTCACTTGACCTGCAGTGTGAGGATTCCAGCACTGTCTGAGGATGAGCCGATTGGCTGGTTTGAGGTGGAAGAGGACTGGAATGATATGGAGATCAAGCTGCAGCAGTGTCGTGTTGCAAAGGTAAATTCTGTCTCGAGATCAAACTGGCAAGCGAACGACCTTGTATCCTTGACGTGCTTTTACCCCCTTGCGCGTTTGATCCGTACACAGGATTCCATAACACTGTTTTAATTAAAATGATTTCTGTAAGAGCTGTAGAATGTACATATTTAATCTTGATCAGGTGCAATTTTGCTATTTCATCGCAAGTTGATTTGGATCACAAGAGTGACATCATACCATCACAATATAGTGTAACCTAACAGTAAATTTGAAGAACTCACTGCACAAAAAAAAGAAAATTAAATTTCAGATAAGGAGTGATATGTATACCAAAATTAGCCCAACCAAACTACCTCGTGGAAGCTGGACTTTTTAGATGAATTGCTTTCACCGATGTCTCACTCATGTCTCTGTCTTCTCAGTTTCTGATGGTCAAGTTCCTGTGCACCAGGCAGGACTCTGCTGAGCGGCTTGGGGTGCAGTCCCTGAGCTTCAGTGGATACTCGTGCGGTGGGACAGAGAAGCTTGCAGATCTTGATGAGCTTAGTTCTCCAGGCGAGCACTGCAAAAACGAGGCTGTCACCGGCCTTTGTCTTCTGAACAAGACTTTGTTCTTCATTCAACAGCTCACACAAAATATGGTAATTCGAAACAACACTACAGCATGTTTCCTAATGATGAAAGTGTACACAATTAACCTAATTACTGTCTTTGGGAAAAAAATACATGTGATTAAGCCACCACAAAACAATGAATGAATTGGTTGCCAGCCAATTGCAGGGCACATAGAGACAAACATCAATTCACATTTATGTTCACACCTACGGATAAATGAGGGAAAGGCGGTTGTGAGACGGATATTCTAACCACTCGTCCACTGTGCTGGCCATCGAAAAATATGTTGCACAATATTTAAAGTTGCTGGCTGGATGGATGGATACAATACAATACATCCAATACATTTTTATTTATGAACTGCTTTCACAACAGTTGCATTATGGATGGATTAAGTGATCTATGACACCACATTTCATTACTCATGGGTTTGAATTGAAGTCATGTCAAATTTGAACAACAGCAGCACAGGCCCTATCAAACAACTACAAAAATCATTTTGTTACAGGGGAAAAAAAAGGAAATCACAAAATATTAATTCATGTAAAAATGCAGCCTTAATGTTGAGTTGGGACACATGATTTGAATGGTTGTCTTTTTTGGCATTCAATTTTAAGTGCTCTCTTTTCCCTTAGGATTCCTCTCACCTAAAACTAAAGTACCTTCTGGACTTCACTGGGCTTAACGTGGACCTCTTCTGGAGTTTCTACACTAAGCTAATGGTGATGTAAGTAGAAGCAGCCACTCTTTTCCCCTTGAATGACCACATTGCTGCAGCCTCACTCTCACTTGTAACTGTGCTTGTGGCTTTGTTTCAGTGAAGGAGAAGAGGTGTTGAAAAGCAGAATTCACCTCCTCCAGTTGCTACAGAACTGTTTCTCCACGCTGCCCAATCCATTACACTCTCAGAGCCCAGAGATGAGCAGCACAACCGTTGACCGAGCCCCAGATGGGCCATCCACATCCAGCAGTACAGAGCTTGATTCCGTCAGGGCTGTCGAGCAGCTTTACTCTCATCTCTGCCACAGTATAAACCATACGCTCATGATCCATCGACATCAATAACAGTTTGGGATTCCTGATAATATTGTCATCCCTTTGTTTTAGTCGTGAATGAGCCCGAGGGGGCGACATTTGTGGAAAATGCCTTGCACAAAGAGGCCGTGAAGGCCATTCTTAATGGAGCAGCTGTTTTCTTCCCTGATAAACATATTCGGCGGGACAAACTGTTCCACCTGATGGTGTGTGTACATATTTATTCATTAAAATGTGTTTTTTTTTGTTGACACAAGTTGAATGTTGGAGGTTTTTAATTTTTTTTTTTTTTGCAGAAAAATATCACAGAAGATCAGTTGCCATCTGTAAAAGTTACTTTTGAGTCACTGTGTAACTACTTCAGGTGAGTACTCTGAAGATTTGAGCATGTCATATCATCACATACTGTACATGGATGTTCGACATATCGTACTCCATGCAGTGATCTGGATCCAAGTGGCCTTCTTCTGCTCCCACCGAAAGGCGCCCCTTCTGACTTTGACATCAGCCCAATTTTAGCAGTGATGGAGACACTTCTGCTAGTGGCAACACAAGAGGTGAGACCACTTACAGCTTTTAATTACGGTGATAAAAAGAAAAGCAAATTCACAGTTGTGTTATTCAACAATCAGCAACATTTCGTCTTTTTTCGAGTCCTATCTTAGGTTGTTTACAGTGTGATGGTTCTTTGATGCATGTTGCTTTTCTCTCCAGTGTGAAGTTATGATGTCTGAGGGCAATGGTGGACCCAGTCAGCAGACAGTGTTGCTGTCCTTGTTTTGGGCTCTTCAAGGGAGCCTCCTCTCTTGGTGCTACCTGCAGCTTAAAGGACCCACCTCTTCTGCTGTTACCATGGAACTGGCCAGAGTCATCTTATTAAAATGTAAGATACACCCTTGTTTAAAATTTCAAGTTATGAATGAATATTCTATTCTAATTCAGTGTCTTTATCTGAAGGCCACATTTTCTAATGCAATCAATGAACTTGAATGTGTTGCTCAAACCACTTTTTTTTTAAGTGTATATGTTGATTTCTGCTATCTCAACAGATGTAGAACAGTTCTTGGGAAGTATCAGAAGTGTCCTAGGTTCCCTGCTGGATAAGTACACTGGCACTGAGATTACGGATAAACTCGGCAAATCTATCATCGCCACAGTCTTCAGACAACTGGTAATGTTCAATGACAGTCATGATTTTGAATTGGACAGTTGTATTTGAGTTGAGATTGCTGAACTGAAAATAACATTTGCTCTTGCAGCTTATTTTCCTCCTGGAACTTTCTTCTTTGGACATTCCTCACTGTGTGCTGCTCAAGAGCTTCTCTTCTCTGATTGAGCTGCTCAAAAATCTGTCCAGTGGTACAACAGACATTTTTTCAAAGGTAAGTGTGATCTCTGTCTTTTCAATGCATATTACGAGACCTGTCACGAATGAATCTTTTTATAATTTCTTGTTATATCAATTATTCGACTCTATTCTATATGACTAACTGTGGCGACATTACAACAAGATATGCCCCTGTGGAAAAATTCTCTGCCTGTACTGCAGTGGAAACTTTCCACCCAAAGTGGGCACAAAGGACCATGCACTTCCACACCAGATGTATGACAAAAATACCATTTTAAATACGAACAAAATGCTTGCATAATAAATACTTAATACATTTCATTTGTCGTAATACATTCCTCAGTGTGTGTCCAGAAGATCCACTATTTATCATGAATCATTGACCATGACATTGTTTAGGCGAACCAGGAGAGCTGGCACCAACCCCAACAGCCAGTGGTGCTGAGGACCTGGACGATGGAGTCCTCTCATAACTATGAAGATAGCCGTCATGAAACCAACATCTTTGCCTGCCCCGGTGCTACATCGTTTGAAGTCGAGTTCGATGAACGCTGTGAAACAGAGAAGAGGTCAAAGGAAACATTGCACTTTACTGCTTTCGATCAATCCAGCCCATTCTCATCAGTACAGTTATTCATAAGAATAGGATGTGATTAAATTGGATTTCAGTACATTTTACTCAAGCACACAAACACATATCTATATTCTTTTGATTTCCGTAGGTATGACTACCTGGAATTCACTGACTTCAGAGGTGGAAAAGTTCGCTACGACATGAAGGTTGGAAGTGAAAAGTGGCCAAAGGTAGGAATTAAGCCATTTTACCTCAAGATGCCTTCTTATGGTCAGTACCTTTTACACGTGTTGCTTCTTTCTGTCTCTAGAAGGTAACATTTGACACAGGCCCTCAGCTTCAGTTCCTCTTCCATTCTGATAGCAGCAATAACGAGTGGGGTTACAAATTCACTGTAACAGCCATGGGTCTGCCAGACATCACCATTTCATGGATGTCCGACCTGCAGTTGCTTGTGGCTCGACTAATGGGGCGTCTCGCCTGCAGAACCATGGCGCTGAAATCACCGCATGGTGAGACTGTTGTCTAAAACTGCATGGTTCCGAACGTCAATTCATTTTTGCCCATTGTGAACCTATGGCATAAAAATATATAGTGCGTGACTGAGTTATTAAACCACCACCCAGTTTAAATGTTGCCTTAAATTAACATCACTGGCAGTTACCAGAATCCTTTTTTATAGTTACTATATTTTCAATGCTGAAACATAAATATCATGTGTTCAAAAGTAGTTTTCTAAAAGGTCTTAAGCAGTGTATGCAAAATAATCTTTTTTTTTTTTTTTTTTTTGCCAAGACTTATCCATCCTTGTCCTATAGAGTACCAGTCATCAATTTAATTGTATATATTGACTGGTAGTGTATTTACAGGGGATGTTTTTCCTGAATATTAATGATGTTATTTACCTTAATTCCCTCCCATAATTATTCAGAGATACGCTCTGTGAAAGAGCTTCCACCCTGGAAAGTGTCCCATGTTCAGTCTTCGCCTCTGTGGAAACCCATTCTTCGACATGGGTTTTGTGAGTCAAGAGACGCAGATCCGACTAAAACAATTCAGGTATTCAAAACTATTCTGAATCCTGCAGTCATGTTCCATTTGATTGTCATAATCTGAGCATGTTTCATCCGACCTTGCCCACAACTTTGTGATCTTTCACTTTTTTTGTTTTGTGTATGTTAGATTAGCAAGTATAATCTTGATGATGTTATGAGGCTGCTGGAAGACTTTGCCCGATGGAACCCTTCCCAGGAATCCACAGACAGCAGAACAGAACTGATGAGAAACCTTGTGCAGTCCTGTAAAAAACAGGCAATCAGGAACGAATTAGCTACAGGGTCAACGGCAGACCATGCTGTGAATGCCATTTGGGCTGTCATGATCTACCACACACCAGTCCTTATCCATGCCCTCAAGACTTATGGTAATGTGTACTTAATATCAGCTTTAATAGCACAATCTCCTTATTATCTTTTAATTTTTGTTCTTGACAATGAATTGATCCGTATAGTATTGGTCTCACTTTCTAAAAATATTTTTTTCTGTTTTACTCTTTCATGTTTAGTCAATCAAGAATGCAAGTCCTGTATAAATGAGGACTTTGTACAAGTTTATTCAATGGCAGATAGCATCAGAACTTGGATGGTAAGCTTTACAGGATCCACGACTCTTTATGAATTGCTGTTGAATTTGCAGTGTATGTGATCCCGTCCATGAGCTTGAGTTGTGATCCATGTTTTCTGTTAGTTGGAGATGAAGCAGAGATATATTGTTGGCAAATTGAACGTTCCCGATGAGAAAGAAGGAGTCACTGAGGAGGTTACAATAGAGACCTTGGGTGAGGATCCCTGGTTCTTATTGTCTTTCCTGATTGTATCGTTTGTGTAATGTGACAGCATTTCTTTCTCGACAGCTGAGATGTGCATCGAGAAGTGCCTCCTGCTCTTCAGATTTTCACCTTGTGGTATGACGTGCCCCGACGGTGATTCTTCCAAAGCTGCAGAGGGCAGCAGTGCTCTTCTTCTCTGTCCAAGTTCAGTCTCAGAAGATGATTTCCACGCTAGTTCCTCACTTGAACATTCAACAACAGCATCTACCCAGGAGACTGTTGAAGCAAAACCACTTCAGAGCGAATCCTCCAATGTCCTCACCCCCACCTGTATCCACTGCAAGTCTGACAAGAAAGGCTCCACAGAAAGCCTCTCTTCCTGGGGAGTCGGCAGTCCAGCCTCACCCTCGGCATTAACCCATAAAGCCCCATTCAGTCGGGCACGGCTACGCCTCCTGTCATGCCGCTCGATGGAAGAACCCCGCACATCCCCCTCCGTCAAAGATCGCTACCCAGTTCTCAAGCACATACTCAACTACATAAAGGACAACGCCCTCACAACTGCAAAGTGTGTGACAGGCAGTCTCTTATTGTATAACGTTTTTATGAATTATGCCATGCAGCTTTTAGACATGTTTTTTTTTTCTTCGATAGTGTCCTGCAGACGTTGTCGCTGAACAAAGCTCAGGCTGTTAGTGTTTGCAAAGTCCTGGAGCTCGTTCAAGAGTGTTTGCACTCTCTGGGAAAGCCACACCTCTTTCAAGCCCCTTGCATCCTGTTCCTACAAGAATTGTTGACATGTCAGAAAGACTTCACCAGGTACGTGTTTGAAGAAAATTACAATAACTAGCAGTCCTGCATACATTTGTATTTTAGTGACTCATATCAAAGGTAATGGGAATAGCTTAATAGGCGAAAATGTAATACTCTTGATAGTTGATTTCTTCTGTTCTTTTTCAGTTACTTCTCTCAGTTGTCAGACAGCGGGCGAGAGCTAGGGGAGCAAGTGCGACGTTCCTACCATCAGTTGGTGCTCGTTCTGGTTGAAGCAGTGCAAGGATTCAGTCGTCTCAATGACAAGTCAGCATATTTTTCCATTTCCACTTCAAGTGGAAAATGACTGGAGCCGACAAGTTTATGTCGTGACCAGTATAACCCTTACCCCTGTCACTCCTTCCCAGAGCTCTTCTACCAGCCCTGTCTTGTGTGCAAACCTGCTTGCTGCACCTTCTAGACTTGAATTGGGATGTGCACGACATTCCCCTCTTCCTGAACGTCAAGCTTCCTGAACTCTTACTCAGCATGTCCCAGGAGAACATTAGTGTTCATGACATTGCTATCAGGTAAAATCTGAGCCTCGCTAGAAGTAAATTAGGCATAGGAAGTCGGAACCATCTTTTCATTTTTCTAATTATCAGTATAAAATGTGTACCAGAGGTTTTACATGAATGTTGAATTATTCTGTGGTTCATGTAATTTTTTTCAGCCAGTGGACAGAGGAGGATGAAATTGCAGACTACAAGAAGAACCAAGAGTGGATGGATGAGTGCATGGATGGAATGTTTGAGAAGTGGTACGACAAAATTGATGAAGAGGACTCTATGGAGGACAGACGAAAGGTGCATGAAAATAAAAGTCCAAAAGAGTTTGATTGAAGTTTAGCAATTTTGAAAAGTAATTTCATGTGCTGTTCCATCCACAGATGCACATGTTCATTGCACGTTATTGTGACCTGCTCAATGTCGTGATTTCCTGTGATGGCTGTGAAAGGATGGCACCGTGGCACCGCTACCGATGTCTGCAGTGCATGGATATGGACCTCTGCAAGACATGCTTCCTCAGTAAGCTACTCACCACTATGTATATCTCGACACGTTCAAGTTAAAGAGCCAGAAGAATTATCCACTGTGCTAATAGGATGAACGTAATTTGATGAAACCAAAATGTATGTTTGTTAAATAGGTGGTGCCAAGCCTGAAGGCCATGAGGATGACCATGAGATGGTAAACATGGAGTATGCCTGTGACCATTGCCAGGGACTCATTGTCGGCAGCAGGATCAACTGCAACGTGTGTGAAGACTTTGACCTGTGCTTTGGATGTTACAATGCAAAGAAATATCCTGACAGGTGACACATTCAAATTCAAGTCCTGGTAATTATTTTTCTTTTAATCTCATAGTTCTACGGAGCCACTAACACTGTTTCTGTTTAACTAACCTTTAGCCACCTGCCCACACATCGGATCACAGTTTACCCGATGGTGACCATTAGAATAAGCGATCGGCATCGTTTGATTCAACCATACGTCCACAACTACTCCTGGCTTCTGTTTGCTGCGTTGGCACTCTATGCATCAGAGGTGATTAGCGAGAAGCAAATAGACGGTGAACCCTTGGACAGTACCACCTTGAGCCAAGCGTCAGCCTTACAGACATGCTGCTCCAAGCTCATCACTGACTGCTTGCTCAAGGGGCAAACCAGCAAAGGTATCAGACCCCAATTTATTTTTTTTTAATTCAAAATACAATTGTTGTAAGAGCTCCTTTGTTTTTTTTAACTAGTATTGAAAAGTACAAATATTCATATAACTTCGAATGTATATCAAATGCTGCGGACTTCCTGTAGGTCTTCGCTCTTCAGCTTTGCTCAATCTACTGTTGTCCAATGACTCAGCCTCTGACAGTGAGCTGTGTCCAGCCTCCCCAGAGTTCTCTCAGGAGGTCAGTACTGCCACAGACACCTCATCGCTCCCTGGGAGTACTGCAGCAGTGTGTTCCCCCTCATCACCCAAAGATAAGGTGGGCTACAAACACGGATATTTGTCGGCTACCGTGTGTATGGCACTTTGCATTTGATGCGCATGTATGCGTGTAACATATCTACTTGTTGTCATCACACCTCAAGAGCAAACCATCAAGAGAAGACCAAAAGTCAAAGGAAGTGAGCTCTCCTCCCAGTGCCGCCGCTGAAATGTTTTTACCAGTGAGCACGGCAGAAGTGGAAAAAAGAAAACTTGTCACCCAAGACACTTTGGAGTCAATCAGCCTGAGCAAGACACCATCCATGTCCAGCGAGGAGCCCCTTTCGCCTGTGACACGACGTAAGTTCCTCAATAAGCTTGGTTTGTATCACTGTTCATGTAAGGTAAGACTTGCGCAGCTGCCTGATTCTGTTCTATTTTGAACAGCTTCAGAGTCTAGTCTAGCGGCCAATTCTCCAGCATCAGATATTGTCAAGGGGACTGATGACCGGCTTCCCAAGGTCCCCCTCCAGGAGCATGTCTTTGCAGAGTGCTCCAGAGAGAGGATCCTGGGACTTCTAGCAGCCATGCTACCATCTGTCAAACAAGTAATTCATTCATTTAAGTAGGTTTAGGAAGGGATTACATGTCCTTTTTATCATCCTAAAATGGTTTCAGAGATACACTGAGATCAAAACCGCCACCTCTATGTAAACACACCAGCTGAAACCAAAGGATGCTAAATGAGTGAACCTTTTAACATTTTTCCTGAAAATATTCGATTGGTCAGTCATATGTTGTCCTTTGTTGTCTGAAATTTGCATCAAATATTTTCTCCTTTTGTTGTTTATGATTCATGAAAGGACTTTTATTCCGAATCATGAATTGTTCCCGTTTTTCCTCTTTTTAGGAAAGCACTCTGAGTCTGCCAAGTGTCAGCTCCATTTTGCACCAACTTTTCAGGGCAATCATTTCCAATGCTGGGTCTCTTAACGAGACATATCACCTTACCCTGGGGCTACTGGGACAGCTACTGATGGGAATCCCACCCATTGAGGCTGATTGTGCTGTCACAGAGGCGCTCACAGACAAGTATGAGTTGCTGACACATAACGAGACAGCTATTTGTGACACTCACGGGTGGAAGACCATCCAGTTGCTCTTCAGCCTGGGAGCTATCTGTTTAGACAGGTATTGTTCGCTTCAAGCTCCAGACTCACACTATTTGCACCACATGACTGAAGCTTGCTGTTCAAGAAAATATCCCTTATTGTAATGCACGCCTACTCTTTTCATTCACAAACATTTAGGTTTTTGTATGATTGTTGTCGTCCTTACCCAATCTCTTTTTCATATTTTTCAGTCGTATAGGTTTGGATTGGGCATGCACAGTAGCAGATATTTTACATGATCTGAACACTTGTCCTGGTTGGAGCACCGTCATTGCTGCCTTCACCAATCATTGTGTTCAGCAGCTGCCGCAAACTCTGAAACGCACCAACCTCTTCACCTTGCTGGTGTTGGTGGGCTTCCCTGAGGTAAAAAAAGAAGCACAAAATGTAACATGCTTGTTTGTACTTGGATCATTTTATTTGACACAAATAATGGGTAATCCCTGTGCCTCTCAGGTGCTGTGCATTGGCACGCAGACTGTGTTTATTGACAACGCCAATGAACACCACACCATGATCTTACTCAAACATTTCACAGAAACAAACCAGGCGGCAGTGGTGGATATCAAGACCCGCAAGAGAAAAACAGGTCAGTATTCTAGTAGTGTAGGAACACGCGGTAGGCAACACGGCAGCATTGAACCTTGTGGGCTTTACTTCCTTTAATAGTCAAAGACTACCAACTCATCCAGTCTCAGGATTCTACAGCATACCTTGCAAGGCAAACTGAGGGCCAGTGTCCGCCAAAAACACTGCTCAGCCGCTATCTGAACAACTTCATTTCCATCATCTGCCACCTGCTGCAGACCAGCCAGGAAAATGGCTCTCTTGATGCGGTGGAGGCTTCTTGGGTTCTCTCTTTAGCTCTTAAAGGACTCTACAACACGCTGAAGGTACCTTGAAATCTGCAAGAATGAAATATGATCTTACCACTTAGATCTGCAGACGATCAGTGTGTGCACATTAGCAACAACGTGAATCAATAAAACATATTGGAAAGCCTTATCTTTTTATCTCCTTGTTCTTCTGTGTAGAAGCATGGAGTGGAGGAAGCTCAGGAAGCCATCCAGCAGGCGGGATTAACTCAACTGCTTGTCAGCAAGTGCAGCAAGGGGACGGGTTTTAGCAAACTGTGGTTGTTACGAGATCTCGAGATTCTCTCCATCATGCTCTACTCCTCCAAGCGGGAAATACATTCCATGGCTCAGGACCCGGAGCGGGATCAAAGAGAGCAAGACAAGGCGCACGACTCAGACCACTCAAGCAGCACAGCTGATGACCCAGATGACAACAGGCCAGCTCCACTTGACGGTCTAGATGAGGAGACTAAAATTTGCTTTCAGGTGACGAGGGAGACAACTTCTTTTTACTGTTAAAAATAAATAAGAAGGAAAAAATAGTTACATATGAATGAACTCGGTTCTTCTTTTCTGTACAGATCACCCCCGATGCCTTGAACGCTCCTCTGCCCATCGTACGACCCATGTATGAGTTACAGATGAAAAAAACAGACTTCTTTGTGGAGGTGCAGAAAAGGTTGGTGTAAAGAGGCTCTCCATTCTGAGTTATCTCCTGCATCTAAGATTGCCCACTTGATCATGTGACGTGCTCGTTCATTTCCAGATTTGACGGAGAGGAAATAAAAAACGATGACACAGTCCGGACTTTAGCGCAGAAATGGCAACCACCCAGACGGCCTCACTCGGAGGACAGAAACACGAAGGCTGTCGACACTGATATGATTGTGGCATCTTGCATCGTGAGTTATTAGCTCAGAAATCACTTTTAAATTGAAATTTGAACACTTCCCTGTGGCTTTTTTCCCCTAACGGGTGTAATGTCAACAAGCATAACTGTTAGTGAAAAGAAGAATTGGAATTTGTCCAGAAATTTTATGATGAGAGTGTCATAATTGTTATGAATGTTTTCCTTTGACAGTCTATGCCAGGTCAATGTGAAAAAGCCACCGAAGAGGTTAACGTGGTGACACAGAGACTCATCACCAACTCAGAGAGCGACTTGCAGATCAGTTACGCCAAACAACGGCGTACGAAAAGTTCGGCGCTGTTGCACAAAGAACTGGATGTTCGCAGCAACAGGGCAGTTCGTCAGTACCTAGTGAAGGTTAACCACGCCATTTCCACACTGTATGCTCGCCACGTGCTTGCCACCCTTCTGGCCGATTGGCCAGTCGAGGCGGCGTTGAGCGAGGAGGCCCTGGAACTGAACGGCACTTCTCACATGGCTTACATCCTGGACATGTTAATGCAGTTAGAGGAGCGGCTACTGTGGGAGAAGGTGGGACTAGCATCAAAAGTGACTGTATTATTGTCAATTTGATTCCACTCAGTCTAAAATAATGCCATCGTTGTTCAGATTCTCCAAAGGGTTTTGAAGGGCTGCAGCCAGAGTATGCTGTGCAGTCTTTCCCTCACTGCTTGTCAGTTTATGGAAGAGCCCGGTATGGCAGTGCAAGTCAGAGAATCCAAGCACCCATATGACAACAATACCAACTTTGAGGTGCGTGGATTTTTATGTTTCCCTCATTTTTTACCACAAAACATCAGAAGCTGTAGCCAACAGCTTTGATTGTTCACTGCTCGCCAATTTGAAATGTGCTGAAATTGTTTCGCAAGGGTTTATAAGTGTTTATACGTTTACTCTGATATGCCTTAGCCATTCACTTTTCATTTTTTGCGGTTCTAAAACACCATTTTGCATCTATCTTTTGCTGTCAGGATAAGGTGCACGTCCCAGGAGCCATTTACTTGTCTATAAAATTTGACTCCCGCTGCCACACAGAGGAAGGTTGTGATGAATTCATCATGTCCAGCAGCAGTGACTTCCTTCAGGATGTCCACATCTTTAGTGGCTCTCCTCAGAAATGGTCTGATTTTGAAATTCCAGGTGAGGGTCCTTTTCTTATTTGCAATTTCACAACTCCTTTTTGTCGTAGTGTCAAGCTCTTGTTTGGCGATATCTTTTCTCAGGCGATACCTTGTATTACAAGTTTATGTCAGACATGAGCAACACAGAGTGGGGCTACAAGTTTACAATTACAGGAGGCCATAGGGGTCGCTTCCAGACAGGTATGTCGAAATTAACACACCACTCTTCCGAATGCCCAAGGTCATGTTAATGAGCCATCTTGTTAGCTCTGTTTTTACCCTGTGTGTGCTTTTGCTTCTCCATTGAGTCAGGTTTTGAGATCCTGAAGCAAATGTTGGCAGATGAACAAGTGCTCAGTCAACTGCCATTGACAGACATTTGGGAGTGGCAAGTGGGCGTGGCCTGTCGCCAGACTGGGAACCAGAGACTGAAAGCCATTCACCTCTTGCTCCGGCTCCTGCAGTGTCAATCCCAGATGTAAGTGAGAGGACCAATTTATCTCCTTGGCTAGTTATGACATCAGTATATCCCCTTAAATCCTATCTTGTTGACAAATGAACTAGTTCGTCTTGGAAATGGGCTCTATCTAACATGAATAGAATATTTTTCCATACACATGAACATGTCTTTGCTTGTGAACATTTATGAGAATCAAGGGCGGGGGAAAATCCCATTTAACATTCAACAGGTACTGTTATTAATAGCAGATAATACAGTCTTAATGAATAAAATATTGACTTAAGTTTCTTACTAATAACCAATCATAAACATGTGTTGACCATTTCTAATCTTGGCAAATACCGGGATATATTTTCAAGTAATGTCAATATAGAATATATGAAACTGCTATTTCAAGAGTCCCGTCCATCTGGATATTACATTACATCAAGCCTCCTTTGCATTTGTCTGAGCAGGCTTTGCATAATAGCCTCCATATATGCCTCGTGTTTTCCACCACAATCACGTGGTCAAGATTGCATTTCGGAATTTGCCTATGTGGCGACTCGCTCAATTTTCATCTGGTCAAACTGGCGGTGACATCAACTCATTATGTGATCTCAAGGTTAGGATGTCCTTGAACCAAACAGAACAGCAGTCAGAGCAAGATATCGAATTGGTTGGTTGGATTCGCAAGATATTGTTAAAAACTTGTTTTATTTGACATTGGACAATTAATGTAACATAGTCAATATAATATGTTGCCTTCATGAGAGTCTTGACTTTGTGCCCGTTACCGTTGCTCACATTAACTACTTGTTTGATTGAATCGCAGCTTTTGCAAGTTCTTTTGCCTGTGTACACCGTTTGTTTCTGATTAAATCTGGATTTGTTTGCACTGCAGAGCCTATGAGCTGACCTTGCTTCGACCTCTGTGGCAACTCTTTATGTCCATGGAAAACAATTTAAGCCAGGATCCAACCAGCATCACTGTGCTGCTACCTCTTCACAGAGCTCTCACTGAGCTCTTCTTCATTGCAGAGGCCCGTGCCATTGTGAGTAAATTTTAACCACACATGCTGGAAAAGTCCGGTCACATCTGGTATTATGTAGACTTGAGTTTGTTGTTACTGGGAAACAAATGGGAAGTAGATTCAGAGGTGAGCCGTTCTGTCATTTGACATTTTGCAACAGTCAGGCCTCCCAGCCATCATCATCAGTCTGTCGTGATTGCAAGCCAAACCAAAACTGTATTCGTCAGTCGGCCACTCCGTCATTGTTATTTTAACCACGCTTCCGTCATCACGAAATTACAGTTGGTCAACACTATTTTAGGACCACCAGATCTTCTTCGGCGGCGGCATGTCGGCACCAGCCAATCAGCATCGGAAAGTTCGACTTATGTCACACACATTCGCAGCACAAGCAGTGCATCTAAGTCCGGTAACTTGCAAACTAAAAAAAAGATATTCCATAGTATCTGCAGTCAATATTTATAATCATGTCTTTGACTCAAACACTTAATAAATAAATATATAACATAACCGTGTATGCCTTGCAACCCAGTCGTAGATAAACCGAAGATAATAAAAGTCCATCACATGACATTACACTCTCGACTCTCCGGCGATCTCACTCACTCTCTTTGGCAGAATTGACTCAAACTGAAAGTCATTGTTCCCAAAGGATTCTCCAAATAAATACCAATATATATTTATTTATTTTATTTCACCATGAAGGTGTATATGCAAATAAATACATAAAATATTGGGCTCCAACATAGATCATAGATTTCTGTTGTCCTGGCAACCAATCAAAAGTAATACTGGTGCCAGCGCATCTGCAAAGTTGAGAACCTTAACAGTTTTGAAATTTGACTTGGACTTTCCGCAAATGGGGCCCTTGTGGCACGGGTCACTGATGTGACGTCAATAATAATAATAATAATCATAGGGAGAAGGAAATCCACACCTATGTCGGTATCTGTGTGTCAGTGACACAAGCAATGTTTTTGCTCAGATCACCTGCTCTCTGCTGGGCTCCAGCCCAAAGCCCCGCCCTGCCATCTGCTAGATAGCACAGAGCTGCACCGGCGCCCTGCTCGCTTGTCCTCCATCTCGCTCTATCTTCTCGCTTTGAATTATTCATAATAAATAGTCTCCTGGATTATGAATGTCCAGATAGGAGTTTCCCCATCTGTAGGTGCAACACAGGCTCTTCCCTTAAGGCTACCTCACAAGGTTTTAGGCGCTGCTCTGACACACAAAAAAAAAATCATTTTAAATTAATGGATACCAGATGACTTATTGGTCAATATTGAATTGTTTTACCCACACAACCCCAGAAAGTTTCGAATTAAAAAGTGGTAAAGTACTTATGAACACACACCAGATGGCAGTATCACAACAAGTTTTTCCTGCCTAATTTTTCATTGTACATGTATACAAGTTGATTTCAAGAGTTTTCTGAGCTTCTTGTTTAACTTCATGTTGTGTGAATGAAAGCTGATATGTATTCAATTTAGCAGGGGAAAATTGGTGTTGGGATTTGTTAAGGATGTTCGACACAATAATATCAAGAACTTTGACAATGGCGGCTCGGAGTTTGTAACATCTGTGCTGTGCTTGGTCATTCTGAATTTTACATTTACATACCAGCAAACATTCTGCCGTGTGGATCAGTTCTCTGTTTATGAGCTTCCATCGATTGAGAATGTATGAACCTTTGACCCCAGGAAGCGTGAGTTATATTTAAGGTGCACCTCCGAGTGTAAAAATTGTGCTCGGATGTTCCCCAGCACAAACACTTTGGGAGCCTGTGAGACGGATGGCACACCAAGGCCTCTGGACTGTGTCTACAAAGGGATGCATGTTCTCCATGTCGATGGTTTCGGCCCATTTCGCGCTGTCGTCGTCTTATCTGCTTTCCTCAAACGCTTGTGCTTAACGTCTCTTCAGTAGTGGAATCACTCTTCACTGTGTTTATGGATCACAATAACGCTTCCAGCATTCCACCGACCATTATTTGGCCTCGATTCTGATTTGATTTTCTCATTGTTATTGACGAATGCTACAGCAGATCATTTATCCACGTGATGCATTGAAATTTGCACTCATTGTTTAAATCTGACTGTGCAATCATTTATTTCACGCATTGATGTCATTAATTCCTCTTCCCATTTCAACGTGCAAAATAAAACCCGATAATGCATCCATCCATTCGCTGAACCGCATATCGTCACTTGGGTCGCAGGTGTACTGGAGCCTCTATCCCAGCTCTCATTGAGCGAAAGGTGGGGTACACCCTGAGCTAGTCACCATACTTGTAATCAATAACAAGAGTGAATACAATAGATGCGAAATATTGCTGTTGTGATCATTTAATTTCCCTCACGGGGTTGATGAATTATCCATCTATGTATTCTAAATAGTTGCACCTGTATGTGTTTTTCAGGCACAGGGCATCCTCCAGGAGTACTTGGTAGCGATGACCACCGATGAACACCTCCTAAATCATACAGCACTGGTAAGGTTTTAATTTTTCTACATTTTGACCATGTGCATTCAATCATCTCCAAAAGAATGTGGCTGGGAAAAATTCACAAAGCACACAGTGATGATTGGCACTCGACACATTTGTACACTCGGTTTCTTAAACAAGTGCTCATTTGATTGAACGGTCAAGGCCAAGGTTCTCTTTATGTCGTGACTCATCAAGCTGGAGATGCCCAGTGGAGCGCCCGCCCCCACCCCCTTGTTTTGTATGTGTGGGCAGCACTCAGAGGACTAATGTATTTGGTAACTAATTACAGTCCATTATCATTTGTGTCAGAGCACGCCTCTGTGTTCTATATACTTAACCTTAAATAGAGCCTACGGGTGGACCAAAGCTGCAAAAGTGATGTGGGGAGGTGGAAAAAAATACAACAATGTAGGTGGTTCTGTAGGTTTGGTTACCTAATATTCCAAACATGAATGCACACACACACACACACACACACACACGTTGGTGGTGGGGGGGGGGGGGGGGCACTATTCAAGTACAGCAGTGTAGTATGTTGTTTACAAATTTTTGTCACTTCAAAGCCAGAGTCTTGCTTGGTTTATGTCCTTATAAAGAGAGGAAATAATGTAATATCAATGATTAAGTAAGGTATATTATGGAGTGACAGAAACAAAAACAAACGTCATTCTGCGCCGCCAATTTGTCATTGAAGTACTTTACTGCTTGCCTCAAACGAGCTCCATGAGCAGGGCCGCCAACAAATGAGCGAGGAACAATGCGCCAGCTATTGCAATGCATTCTGGGACTTGGAGTATCAATCGTGTAGCGTGCATCACGTGCTAACTGGATAATTCAGATGCGTAGAAATGTCGTGGTCCAATTGTCAGTTGCTTACTCTCAGGGTTAATACACCGTGTGACAGAAAATAGTAATAATAAAATCAGAGTGAACTTACCACATTTGCGCCATTTGTCAAAAACGAGTATGATATACTTTGGCACCATCCTGTGGCTTCTTAGTGTCAATGAACTATGTTGGAGTGAGTTGAGGAGTTGTATTTCGACAAAAATATCGCTCCCATCTTGTCGTATTAGTAGGCCGTTACAGTTTTACTTTTTTCTCATGGACTTTGGCTATTTACGTCAGGGCTCGGTCCCTATCCTCCATCAATAAGGTGGGTACAATAAAATGAGTATTCACGGTGGTACGAATGGGTCTCGCGCATATTTTGTTGAAGCACAGTCCGGTCAATGCAATACATTTCAAATAAAAAAGTGATTTCTGCTTTGTAATTGTAATTCCTCATTAACGTTGCCAGAATTTAAAGGCTTAGAAAAAAAAGTGTCAACTTGTAAAAGCTCTTGTGTTGATGTTCTCCCCGTGTATGTACGTATTCGATTTGCACACTGATTCCTATTCATTTTGTCATGTAGGCTTTGAAGAACATCGCTGCCATTAGCCTGGCTATCAATTACCCCAATAAATCTACCAAGCTGCTGAGCGTGTCCCAGTGAGAGATCCGGTGGGAGACATATGAGGGGAGCAGCCTAAGGGAGCGGACACACATCTTGATCATGAAGGGAGAAGGGAGCGAAACCTCCCTGAGCAGCCAGTGCTCTTTTTCCACTGACAGGAAACACCCTGGCGGCTTTTTGCCGTACTCTGGAATTGAGCTGCTTGTGGCAGGCTCGACAAGCACTTTTTACACGTATTCACAATCCCCTTTGCCTTAGATGAGGCCCATATGTCTTGCATGTGCATTCACATGTAAATACAATGGGGTCTTTTTTTTTACACACAGACACACACACATTTTTTTGTTTGTTTTTAACTGGATGATGCTGTGCTGAAAGGACTTGGTTTGCCAAATTCCCAACTCTCAAGAAAGCATGTCCCTCTTGCCTTAAAAAAAAGTGTGCGTGTGTGTGTGTGTGCGTGTGTTAAAAAAGTGAAGGCACAGTAGGGGTGAAAAAAAAAATAGCTGAACTCTTCTCTTGAATCTTTCCTGTCTTCCTCTGTCCCCCATCTTCACTGTATTTTTTCCTTTCCAGATACTTGATATAGAGAAACTAACATAGGATTTGGGGGTGGGAGAGCTTTTTTTCCGAGGTTTAATCAGTGTCCTAAGAACACGTACCTCTCTGCCAGATAAACCCGATGCCTCGTCATGGCATCGAATGGGGATTCGGGATGAGGGAAGACTGAAAGCCTCAAGTGAGTGTGTTTCTCTCATCACTTTATTCAAGTGCAGTGTCCTCAAGGGACTCGCCTGTGAATTGATACAAACCAACTGTAAAGTCATCTCATGAGAATGAATAACAACAAAAAAAAGGGCCCTTGCATCTCTCTTAATGGCCTTTAGTTTTATCCACAGACTTTATTTATTGTTATTTTACGACGTGTACCTCGAAGTTTGATAGTCTCGATGTCGTTTCAACGTCAGACTAAGTGGGGCCATGAATAACCGTACACGAGACGATTGTGTATTGCAGAGTAAACACTCTGATACCATTAAAAAGAAGGGACAGGCTTCAGCCCGATGAAACAGAACTGACTGTTCGCCTAAAAGTGTACAGATGAACAAGTTAGATGATTGACTATCTCATTTTCTGAGGATATTTTCTGGAGGTAATGTTGAATCGCATGAAGAGAAAGAAGAGAGTTGATTAGCCGAATGCAGACAATTCCATGCACTTTTTTGTATTTTTTGTTTTTCCGGGCAAGTTGACGGTGGTTGTTTTTCAGCTGTTATTGTGCTATTCGTTTGAGATAAAACGGGGCAGGGGGAGACAGAAAAAAAGATCTTTTGTTGTAGAAAATAATGTTTGTTTATGCCAAAGAAACCCACAGCCGTGAGAATCTCCAAATGGGCTCCTAGCTGAGTTCCCTTTAGATTATTACATATCACGAAAATGAAAAGGTTGTGCAGAAGAAACATTTATAGATGTTTTTTTTTTTTTTTGTTTAATGTTTTGGATGATCGTCCTATGAAATAAATAGGAAAGCTCAGTGCTTTTGTTTACACCAACATCAGCTTGAATTAAATGAGGACAGAAGTAGGTAATTAGCCTCCTCCTGGCTTCCGAAACGCCTCACCAATCTACAATGTGCCTAAGATTAACAATGAAGCAATCATAACTTCACGAGTGGGGTTCATTCATTTGATTTCAAAGAGGAAATGCAATATTTTCTTTTGAACGTTTTTTTTTTTTTTGGTAACTTTTTACTTTTAACGTTGCATTGTTTTTCTTGAGGATGCCGGATTCAAGGCATTTGAATGTACATACTGTATCTTGTGAATAATAAATCGCACCAGAGATCGATAGCAATCCCTTATCAATACCATATTGGGCACAAGCAGATGGACACGTCTGATTTTGTATGCATGCCACATTGAAGGCAAAAACTACTACTTGGGTTGAGCCATTTCTAATATTAAAAAATAAATCAAGAGAAATGAGGTCAATGCAACCAATGTAACCCGCTGTCTTCTTTTTCTTTTTTTATGCGTAGTACAGTATTTCTTTGCAGAAACAAATGCATTTATTACTAAGATGGCATTGATCAGAGCCCACACACTGTCAGAAATCAGCAGCAACACATCACAGTTTTTTTTTTGTTTTTTTTTTGGTGCCTCGACGAAAACGACAGCTAAAAGCAGTAAAAAAAAATACCATACGGCACATTGCCTTCCCTTTACTGCCATGCTGCGTGATGTGCTTTTTGTACACGACCCAGTCTGACTCCCTCCCTGCAATCTGGAGCCTCGCAAGGTAATGATCACTGATGCGATAATGACATCAAATGGAGGAAATTCTCAATAAGGCTCTGGGTTGATTCGGTTCCCCCTCTGTACCTTCCCGGAAATCCCTCACTGTGCATGAGTCAGTTCTCCCTCCTCCACCTGTCGCTGCTCTGCCTCGTCTGATCGTTTACCATCGTGCTATCATTTTTAAGAATGACAAGCTGGGAGAAAAAAAAAAGCTCATAGAATTGTTTGCACCCTGTGCTTGCTTTTGACAGAGATATAACAATTGGACTGTATTCCTCATGGAGCACCGGTGCCAAGTCTTTGGCTTTAATATACAAAGAGGGAATCATGATTTGATCCCCTGCTTCACACATGGAAAAAATTGTTGGTTCCCCTCTGTTCATGACAGAAAAAAACCCACGGTGTCAAAGAAAAAATGTGAACCTGACAAAAAATAAAATCGAAATTTAATGAAAATTAACCAATGAAAATCTGGCATTGCATTTGAACGGTGTTTCAAACAGTTCGTGGACGAAATGAATGGGGATTGGATCCCACTTACGTAGACAAATAAAATCCGTGACAAAAATAAGGAAACAAAGTACAGACAGAAATTTCTGGCGACAAAAAGCCAGGAAAACATGAACGGAAAGTGCTCGCAAAAAAGGCAAGGACACAGCAAAACCTGAAAATAAACAAAACGAAATAGCAAGACTCCAAACACGGATAACCAAAATCAGAAAAAAAAACTCTATTACAAAAATACTTCCAAAACCGGAATCTAAACTTGGGCAAAAATGCCACGAAAATAACACTTGAGGCAGTACAGCAAGCAAGGTCAATAATCCGACAAGTGACGAGGCAGCTTGGTAGACTTCATTAGTAAACACGGAACAGGTGTGCCTGCTGGAGGGAAACGCCCTTCTCTCCAACTGGAACAAAACAAAGACAGGACATGACACTTGACAGGTCAGTTTTAATAACAAAAAAACAGTATGTCAATGTTATTTTACTGTATAGTTATATGGAAATATTACTGATAATGCATGTTTTTGTTTTTTGACATTAGATTTAGTTGTGTTCATGCTATGGCTCGTTTTCTTCAAACAAATATTTCGTATAATTGGGACTTTACGACTAGATTATTTTCCACTGTCACATTTGGGTGACTTGGTTTTAATCTTATTATTAGTTTTATCTGCTGCTCCTTTTCAACGCTACTACCATCTTCATGTTCTTGGCAGCTGTGTCGAAGTTGTTTTTTATTTTTTTAACCTTTGCCCATCTATTCGTCGTGCACACCTGATCCCTTTTGTGCATGTCGATGTAAAGGCTAGCACATCCTCACCTCGTCATAATGAGACCCACTTCCTCTCACCCACCTGGGACAGAAGGCCAGCGGAGGTCAGCCCTCATTGCGCTCAGGGATAATTGGGTCGTTCAAATAATCCTCTGAGAGTAAGAGACACTGAAGCCCTGTGCTCATATTTAGCGGCTCTGCGGATAATACGGTGTCACTGCACCTGAAGAAAAAAGATGGCGGGTGATGGTCTCATTTCGAGATTGATCTGGGTTAGGAGTTGGCTTTTATTGGAAGGACCACCTGTGGCTCTGATATAATGGATGGCCGGGGAAAGGTGAAGGCTGCAGTGCTTAGCCCGTTGACTCATTTGGAAGATTAGGAAAAGGGCTTTTTTGAAGGGGGGGGGGGGATACTCTTGCTCCCCAGGCACGCCTTCCTGTTTCCCTGCATTGGGTCCTCCACCTCAAAATCACCAAAAAGATCTTCAACCTTGACGGTGAGAAATTACACAGGTGAAACTCAAGTATGTCTTTTGTCATCTGCCTATTCTTGTAAATGTGTCTGTTCTTGCAATTCAGCTGGAATTTGACTGCGACATTCTCCTGTTTGTCAACACCAAAAAGGTAAGTGGCACAACGCTGCCTCCGTGAGGGAAAATAGAATCAATTGTTCTGGAGGGAAAATGGAATCAATTCATCTCATGGAGGGGCTCAGGTGTGCTTCGCAGTCTGCGGCCACTTTTTTCGAGTCTTGAGCTCTAAAATGTAGGATGCCCCTGGTTGTCATGGTAATCAAATCTGCACTCATCATTGGCAGTACATGTACAGTATATGGGGCAGCATGAGGGCCGGCTCACGTGTATCGGACAGGGTCACCCTCTCGTGGCCTAATTTCCTTAGTTCACATGAATTTGCATAGACTTCACCGAAGCACAGTCAAAACATGCAACCTCCTCTCAAAAAAATGCTGACCTTGGATGATTGCGTCTCTGCTTGTGTGATCGCAATTCACGTTGCTCTTTTCACCTCCAAGCACAAATAATAAATCGAGCTTGACCGAGAGTACTGTATTATGCATTTTATTAATTGAGTAGAAACTACATACTGTACTGTACATAAGCTGGAGCCTTCTGTTGCGTGACAAGTGTGTCACTTGCACATGACATCAAGGTATTCTATCCGTGCCCTTGAAATCAGGTGAAGGTGACACTTGTGGGTGGCCATGTAAACGGAATCCAATGTAGAAAAATTTCAACGGCTGTACTTTCCTCCTTTGAAAACACAAGCTTGACTTGTTCCATATTCCATTTCCTTTTAGAATCCGGCCACACACCAAGGCACAGCTCTGGGCTGTCCTACTTGTCTCATTAACTTGTAACCGTGCCACACAATGCCCGTTTTCTTCTGGTGCCTGACTGTGAAAGATGATAGTTTAATTCCCTCGTTTTGATACCACCACGCTTGGTATCCCTTCTGACAGTGACCCCGGTACACAAAGAGGCTTCAGGCTAAATGAAGTAAATGCTGGTTCATATTTAATGACCACCTATATTATTTATTTAACTGAAAAAAACAAAAGACGAGTACCATTCTTCATTTATGCGTCGCTCCAGAAGACGTTTCTCATTGTAAAAGGGGAGCACTTTTTAACGACACACGGCTGAAGGGAAAGTTTTCAAATGATTTGTAAGAGATGGAAATTAAAAGTAAACCTGAGTCAGCATTGACCACACTGGAAAGTAGTTCATTTAAAAATATGAGTTGTAGCCATCGTTTATTTGGGGATTCCCTTTTCAAAACAGTCACTTTGTGTGTGTGCGCGGGCGCGTGTGCGAGAGTGACTCGCACGCAGCTTTCTGGCTACCTGTCAAAGTCAGATGCTATGTCCTTGTGTGTGTCTCAGCCACATGGGTGAGAGCACATACTCTTGATGCAATCGATCAGGGGTGGCCAATACGTCGGTCGGGATCGACCGGTAGCTCGCGGAGTGGTCCAAAGTCGATCGCGAATGTCAAGGGGAAAAAAAAGCAGCCCAAACCATTTGTGTTTCTGTGTGTGTGTTATTAATCTTATATTTTGGTGCGAATCCACACTGCACCCTTAGCGTTATATCGGTCTCACTTTTACAAAACGTACTTAAAAAATACAATAAAATATATAAAAAAAAAAAACAGGTCACCTTTAACCTACTGTTGCGCGTGACCTGCATCACCGGAAGTTGTTCGCCCGTCAGCAGTCTGGAATTGCAGTTTGCGATCGGAGCTGTTGCTGAGATCTTTTATTGTTGTTATTATTATTCGCATCCAGGGTTTGTTTGTGTACAATTCACAGCGGCCAATGGCAAAGAATGGGAATCTGGAGTGCCGGGAGAAGCATTTTCAAACGGTACACGTGAGCTACGATCATTAACGATGCAAAGGTGCGTCCCATGCTTCCGCGTCAGGTCTCGACCGAGTAGATAGATAACCCCCCCCCCCCCAAAAAAAAAGTTCCAGAAAGAGAACATGGTCCATTCTTTTGATCGTTATTTTCTATCTTTTAGTCTTTCTGCATTTCCTCGTTTGCCATCCAGTTTAGAGCCGAATGAGCACTACTTCTGTCCTTGAATTTCAGTGAGCACAGTTAGTGGTTACACACGCGCCACGTGTAGCACAGTTTGAGTAAAAAGGACTAAATATAGCACTGGAAATAACAGGGGCCTTTCTATATCATAAATATATTTGTTTGGTCATTCAAAATCAATTCCACTTTTTTATGCTTGTTCCGATCAGTGCGACCACGGCACATGCATGAATGCATGCGTGCACAGGCAGACACACATTTTTTTTACCTTGTTTACGTCCCTGCTTGCTGTCATTTGTTAGTCAAATGCTGCACATAAGTCAAGCAGACCCGCCGTCACACAAGCCGAAACAATAAATAGATTCTTGTTCTTGAGCGAGTTTTCTCAACCACATTTAGGTTTTACTCAGACTAATACGTTGCAAAGCCTGCTTCAGGAACATTACGGCGGCGTGGATACATTTTGCCAAGATTGTGTCAGGCAGAGTTTCGCAGCGTAATATTTACATCACTGGGGCGCCAAGGCTCCTTTTTGAGTCATTGAGTATATTTTCAATTCCCTTTTTGAGAGCGAAGGGCCGCACCGTATTTGGCTGGGCTTTCCATCTAGGACATGCGGGCGATCTGCCTTCCGCTCGCATGTGTGCAAATCTTGAGCCTTTGCTGTGAAGAAGAAGAGCTGTTTAATCAGGGCATCGTTTTATTTCAAGTCTGTAACGTGGGCAGCAAATTTTCTCGAGGGCTTTGCTGCATCACTGCACAGCCCTCATAGCCGTGAGCAGACCTCCAAAACTTTTAACACTTCAGCTATATCTCCCCCCACCCCCCAACTTTGCAGCTGCGTAGAGAAGACACCAAATTCCCTCAACAATACAATATAAAAGCTAGTTATTGCGCGTTTCAAATCTCACCGTAACATGTATTTGCGTGCATGTTGTCGACGTGCGGTTCATCAGCGCGGTAAATACTGTATGTGGGCGGTGTGTGTCATTTGCACAGTGGCCATGTGTTTGCGAACGTGCCTGCGAAAACATAACAGGTTGGTAAACGAGGTGCGAGGTTTCTCATCTGTTCCCCCGGTTTCTTATTATGGTGAAAAGAGCAACATACCAACATAGATGTATTGATGAAATACCAACAATTGTTCTTGAGTGGATGTTTGTATTTCAATTTCAAGTTCAGAGACAGAAAAGGAAGCGATGTTTTGGTTCTTATAAATGTTAAAGTATAGGTTTTATTTATGCAGCATCTTTTCCAGGGGGACTCACAGAGTGCTTCATGAAAATATAAAATTCAGAATCACAACACACCTTCCTCAAGAGAGAGTCACAAATCCATTGAGAGCCAACGTCCAAGTCTCCCGAATTGTTGTGGCCCTTGAGCACAAAGCTCTGTTTTGGGTGACAAACTGATTTGTCATTTCCACCATTTCGGAGCATGTGGGAGGACGGGAGATAACTGCCAGGTTCACTGGTGAGTAATTCCTCCCATCTGTAGCGATACACCTGCTCCTGGTCTGCTCGCTAATGTTGCTGTCTGTGACACCCAATGTCACAAAACCTTCCAACACGTTGATGTGCATTTGCTTTGAAGGGACACATTGTACAGTCATGACTGCAGCCATGCTTGAAATTGGGGTGGATTTGTAAAATTGTATTTTAACTCGGGTAGCAAAAGAACATTGCGTCCACCAAAAAATAAAATAAAAAATGTGTAGACTCAGAAGAATAAATAAATAAACTTTTTATTGAGAAAAAACGTATATATGTATGTCCAAGATACTGACAATAATAATTTACAAATTGTAAATGGCAGAAAAATATACACTATCCTATTCTTGATAAAATCATCAAGTCATAACATCAGAAAATAAAATATTGCTGGCGTGGGGCCGAAAGCTGCTATGTCACAATTTGGTCCAACCGGACTGGGTTTTGAGGAGGACCCACCTCTCCGAATGCTTCTTCCTCCAGTGTTTCAGCTTATCGAAGGGACCATTTTGTTTTCAATGTTGCCCACTCGGCATTTGTTGTCATTGTGCTGGTCATTCTCGAAGGGGGATTCCCCCATCTGCGGCCCCTTCTCAAGGTTTCAAATTTTTGCCCTTTATTTTTTTTTCCCCTCCTTGGGGTCCAGATCAGGGGATGTCATAAATATTTGTCCACTGTAGGCATTTGAAGCCCTTTGAGACTTTTCTGTGATTAATGGCTGCATAAATAAATGTGACTCAACTTTGTAAATTTCACATTTTTTCCACAAATCTATACTATGAGTTAATCCACACAAGTGGGTTATTATTATCACTGCTGTTATTGAGCAATCTAAAGTGTTGAAAATAGCCTGGGCGTTCAGATGATAGAACTGCATGCTTGACATCGAACAGGTTGAATTGGCCTCTTAATTACACCTGGAGTTAATCTTTAAATTCTATTCAAGACATGTTTGGGTGTCGGAGAGAGAAAATGAGACAGAGAGGGCAAAAGCATAAAAACACTCAACCCACAAAGTATTGCGAGTTCATCCTTTAGCGATGCCTGCAGGTATTTAACTGTCTTTATTTATCGAGTGTCCACATGCTTGCATAATGCTCCTTATCTAAATGTACTGCTGGTGTTTGCTTTGCATTTGACATTTATCCGTGCACCAGTTAAATGCTGTTTATTTATGTTGTGCTGGCGCTTTCCCTGTGATGCAATAGTCGTTAGCCTCCGAGCATACTTGCCTTTAGCAATTTTTAGCGTTTTCAAGAAAATTAGTTTTGTTCTCGCTATTTTTTTTCTCACCTTTTCAGTTATTGAGGTTATGGTAATTCAGAAAGGTTGACGCAAGGAAACTGGACTTTTTTTTTTTTCCATTGACCGAAATTCAAATCTGATATAGATTATGAAGATGTTGCGACATGACAGTTTGCGAAAGCTGTTGTCATAGATTCAAAGTATTTATCGTTTGAAAAATTGAACCATAGAAGCGTGTTTCGCTGTCATGAAGATATTGAAGAAAAAAAAAAGCTATAAGACACAAAGCAAATAACATACAGTTGAAAACATTATCATATAATAATAGAAGGTCAGTCTGAGAAAAAAACACAGAAAGAGTAATTGTAAAAGAAGAAAGGCTAACCTTATCTGGCAACTCCAGTTGCAAGCTCTTCCTTATTTTTAATGTGGTGAATGACTAGTGAGGCACGTTCTTTTTATTTTTAAACACTCAACACAACCACTTGTGTCCTGAACTCGCACAAGCTTCAGGTTGCTCCCTAATTGGCGAGCTTTCTGATTCACCTCAAAAAGTAACTTCAATAACAAATGGATACAAAAAGGAGAATTTATTTTCTGTTGGCAGCTATCGTGGACACTTACAATGATTCATTTTTGTTTCCATTCCTCTTGAACCACCGAAAAAGATATATCTACAAAAAATGTTAAACATGAACATGTTCAACACCAGTACATCACATTTATCTCCGAATCGACTAAAAAAAGAAATCTTTTCCCAGAGGATCAAAATTCTCTGTGGTATCCACATCTGCTGTCCTGATCTCTGACCTCCATCCCCATGACTCACCCATTAGCTGGAGTCGGCGGTACAAAGTCCCCCATCTACGTCCACTGCAAGGAGCACTAAAAGTCCCCACCTTGTTGAAATTTAAACAAGACCAATACTCAAAATTGTAATTCTGTAAGTAAATTGGTATAGCATTCCAAGAACCTGTTCTACAAATGATGCAGGCTGAATGATGAATGCAGTAATAATGGCACAGCAGGACAATGTGTTAAATGACACGAGCGTCAATATCAAATTACAAGTCAACCGTTTAAGAATTTAGTTCATGGCAAGGGGAAAGATGCTCCTAAATTGGTCAGCTGTTTTTTTTTTTTTTTTTGGGTTGTTTTGGGAATGCTTATCAGAGTAAAGGTGCTGGAAAAGCTCGTGTCCAAAGTGAGGTGAGTTTCGTAAAATGTGGCCTTTTCTTCGTGAGATATAGATTATCCTAAATGCAGTCTGAACAAATTTCTCCCCTGGGCGGGAGATGAAAAATAGAGTACCCTTGAAATGAAACCCTACTGTGACGCTACAGGAAGTGCACAACAGTTCTGAGAGGTAGGCAGAAAAAATAGTGATTTGACATGACTTGGTTGTATTGTTTCACATTTGATTGGTGGGCAGGCACTCCAGATACAACTATTCTTCTCCAAACTATCAATTTAAATATCATATCCCTTTTGTACGTAGAAGTCTTATGATGTCACAGAAAGGATAAGCTAAACAACATGTTGACACTTTCATTCTTGACAGGCAGTGGCAGTTGGAACGAACCGAGCCAGGAAGTCCTGCCAGCGGTTCACCAACCCCAAAATGAAAAGTAAGAGCAACTAACAGCAACTATGAGGTACATGGCGATGTACCTCATTCATTTCTGGCGACGCGTGTACGATCACGGAGAACAGTTATTGAAGACGAGGCGTGAATGAACTGCCGCAAGGCAACGTGAAAAGCACAGTTTGCCTGATACACCGGTGACGGATGACAAACAGCCCACAAAAGAACTCGGCGGAGCTATCGGGTGAATGAACAAACCAAACGGTTTCAAATTGTGAAAGGATATGAATTTTTATTTTTATTGCCTTCAGGTCAGACAGTATATTACGGCGTGTAATGTCCTGACATTTTGCGATGAAGAGTTGATGAGCAGGAGCAAGATGGCGAGGGACCATCTGTCTCTCATTTAAATATGTTTGCAGGGAAGCATGAGAGCAGTCACCGCTGGACTCGGAGCAATCCATAATTCAGATGTACGTACACGCACGGGACGGGACGCTTGCGCGCCCTGGGAGAGGCAGACCAAGGATGTTTCTGTTTTTGTTGACATTGCAGTCAGGTAAAAGGAACAAGAGCTGTTCCCTCGTTCAGCGGAGTCATATACTGTTGTTCGACCACCGTCTATGGTCATCTTTGGAAATGCACGTTTATTTGTGGTTTCGTAGCGACCGTTCGCCGTCGTGCTAAAAATTCAATAGTGAGACTTTGCAGCTCTCCTCCATTCAAATCCGACAGCATAGTTTTGTGCGCCACCTGCTCCGGTCCCCCTCTCTCGGCTCCCAGTTATCACCCGCCTTCCTCCACCGACACCAGCTAGTCTATTTCCCAGGTCACTGATTAGTAATTGGAACTGTCTGACCAGACGTGACTGCTGCCTTTGTTGCGCTCCGTCTACTGTGATGTGGAAAAGCGTGCACATTGGTCATTTCCATAACTGGCATTTGGGGAGTGAAAAAGATCCATTGAAATGAGCCATTCTGTCCTTGGAAGTGATTAGCAACCCGGAGAAAAGGATCAGATGAGACGAGGAACCAGACTTTTGACAAATGACCGTATTCTATAAATACCTTTAAAATAAAAAAAAAAAAAAAGGATTTGCGAATGCTGGAACACATTCTCAATGAAACTCGGGTTTGTCTGCTAGTCGATGCAAATAAAAAGACAATCTTCCAGTAACCATTCAAGCCTGAAAACAAATCATTTTCCGGTAATTTATCCATCCATCCATTTTCTGATCCGCTTTTATCCTCGCTAAGGTCACGGGGGTTGCTGGAGCCTATCCCAGCTGTCTTCGGGCAATAAGCGGGGGACACCCTGAACCAATTGCCAGCCAATCTCAGGACACACACAGAGACGAACAACCATCTGCGCTCACACCTACACCTAGGGACATTTTTGAGTGTTAAATCAGCCTGCCTTGCATGTTTTTGGGATGTGGGAGGAAACCGGAGTACCCAGAGAAAACCCACGCAATCTTTTCTAGCCTTTATTAGATATTCCCTTTTCTTAGTTAAAATTACATTCTGTGACAATTAAGCATTTGGGATCGTCTGCCCGCTCACAGTCACCCACCGACTTGAGTTCATCACTGCTCCATCTGGAAGTTTGTTTTTTTTCCGAGCAGCTCTGTCGCTTCAAAGGACAAATTTCTGACCCATCTGCATGTGTTGACAGCTCTTGATGCGGGAGTTAATTGCTGGAGAAGATGCATCACATGAACCGTGTCTGACTAAGACAGAAGGGTTGAAGAGGAGACTGCCGTGAAGTTGATGACCGCTATTAATAGCATAAGTGAGCCAAAGTGCGAGAACCAACATCCACCCTCTGGACCCATAAATCATCTCAATGCTTTACCTAGGAAGAACTGAATAGTTTCTTAAGTGCAGAGGCCACGTTATTGTCCCGCAGGAATGTATGCTTCCATTTCTGTAACTTGGACAATAATGACAGATGGTGTTAGATGCCTCCCTCCTAGCTTAGCAGCCCTTGGACTAATAACCCGGAGGCCAGTAGTGGCAAAGTCACAAGTTTGACTACATTTCTCAGTAGCGTGGTGCCATCGTTGTTTACAACACAACGGTAAAGTTACATTTAGGATCACATAACTGTATCGTCCACAGAAGCAACATTTGCCCAGGCAGTTCTAAATCTCTATTACATCTCTTCAGTAGCTAGGACGAGTACTACGTGGTATGTGAAAAATAAAATAAAAAATGATATCTGTGAGTTGTCTGATAAACAAAACAGTTACTGAATATGCCCAACACAAATTTGAGCACATCCCCATTTAGGTATTTTGTGAAGTTAAAACACGAATCTCCAACTAAGCTCTTCATCGCAACTCAGTCAGCAAGAAGCTAACATCGCACTAGATAGCGACATAGAATAAAACTGTGTTCGATTCCTGTCACCATCTGCCTTTTTATTGACCTTAGGTGAACGACGACTTCATCTGAAGCTTTACATTGTTGTAGAATAACACTGCTGTTGAGTAAAAGATTACCACCCAGCTCAAGCTTCTCCTTTGTTATATTAATCTGAATCTCTTTTTCATCATGGAGAATGGTTTAGTTCAACGATGTACAGCGCCTGTCCAATCAGACTTTGCGCCACCTTTTTACTGGTCTCGTGGTTCACTTGTGTAGGATGGAGCACGACTATGTTTGGGTTTACGTAGAGCACGGCAGCCTCCGCTAATCTACCTTTGGTAAATGGTCATTTTGATTCCATTACCGAGAGAATGGCTTTCGGTAAAAACCCCATTATCACGGTGACTCATCTTGGCCCAAAAAAATGATTGACCTGTAAAGCATTTTGTCTGGATGCACTGATAGAGGAGTGGACGTGTTTGTGCGTGTGTATGAGAGCTACTGCCAAGCCTGTTTTGAAAGGTGCGATGGAGACGAACATATCGGAGAGCCGTCTCCAGGCCTTGGCTGACCCTCTCACTTTGACCATTTGAGTGAGGGTGATATCCTAAAGAGAGGCTGGCTGTGGCACCCATGGTTCTGCAAAACCTTTTTTTCCACCCTTTCCATTCGAATTGTACGAACGGCGGGCTTCTTTCAAAACTCGTCACTGCAAGGAAGGACGCAAAGGGCATAACGAACATAAACTGAAGAGAGAAATGAGATGATGATTCATAATTATCTTCCCTGAGTGTGCATGTCTGGTGAGAATTCTATATAATCAATTGATTCATGATATGTACTGTAATATGATGCAGGCAAAGAGACAATTCTCAGAATGAGTCCCTGACACATACAGAAAACCTTCTCCGCAAATGTTTCATTGTTATAAGCAGCAGATATGAAAACACCTTTTTTTTTTCACCCCAACGTGAGCGATGAGACCAGCTGTAACGTTGGACAGAATTGGAACACCGAGGTCCCATTCTGGTTCTAGTGAGCTCTAACAGAACACCCATTTCTGTACGTCCTGTAGTAACCTCACAATTAAGGATAAAGTGATGGAAAGGAAATGTGTCACGTCACTTTCCCTGGAGCTGGCTCCCTGTCAGTGAATGAATGGGCAAATTCATTTCACTTCTGCCCAAATGCATAAAATACATTTTCCTTCTGTTAAAATACAAACAACCCCCCCCCCCAAAAAAACAAACAAATTGCATTTCAAACTGTATCACTTAGATTTAAAATAGGTTTACGCATAATCTAAAAGTTTAACCTGAAATTTATGAGGTGCATTAGCTTAATCAGTAAACATTGAACATGGTCTACAAATGTGTGACGTACCATTTGGTTGGACTTTCTTAGCATGTCACATGACTTCATCGGTGGTTTTCCAGGAAGTAAACTCCCAGGTCTCGAGGTGACGTTAATAACATGCAAAATATGCTTGTAGTGTCTACTGAGGATACTCTGCACGTATTCACACCAGAAAAAAAGTAGTTAGTAGTCACTAGCTGTCCACTGTAGTAACCGCTGTCCCTGAAGGACAAGGACAGAAAATCTCCTTCAATTCTAAAATGACCCAAAAGTACAAATCTGCGAAAATGTATACTTTTTGCCAAAATTTAAATACAGTAAAATTTGGTCACTGACTTGCAAATTTTACACAGTTAATATGAAATTTTACCAACATTAAAACAATGTTGACAACATAAAACGTATCCTTCAGTAAACGGAGTTCTTTGAAATTAGGTACTGGAGCTCAAACACATGTCTGAAATGCATTTCGATTGAGGTTTCAAATGCTGAATTGATAAGATTATTCAGTCCCAAAACAAATGGGATATCGTTTCCTCTTCACGACAACAGAAAGAGAAACAAATATTCGTATGTTTACATGCCACCACTACATACGAAGAGATCACCGCATGCAAAACTAGGACTGGCTTGTGTACGTCATGTGCGTTCGGAGGAAGTCCCCGCAGCCGGACTGAGTGCCGACAGGTATGCGCAGCCAATGGGGGCGCGGGAGGGAGTGTACAACAGATGAGAGGCGGCGCACGCCGGTTCGCACACCCAGCACACCTTCACATGCAGATGAGGTCGACAGCAGGCGAGCATTTGAAGCAGAGCCGCGTGCGACTCGTTCGGAGCCGGGGGATCGCTTGTTCTTGTTCGGGGAGCGACAGGTTATCTCGTGCAAGGAGAAGCATCCAGCCGCCTCAGCGTCAGTCTGCGGAAAATCTTTGAGAACCCCCCCCCCCCCTTAACAACACCACCACATCGCTCGCTCGTCTCCACCACACGAGCGCCTGAGTAGATGTTCAACTCCATGCATTCTCATCCCCTCATCTAAGCGCCAAATTTTATCCGCCGACGCCGAGATGGAAAACGCGCACACCAAAGCGGCGAGTGAAGTTTTAGACTTTTTCGGCGTGAATGAAAACACCGGACTGACTCAGGAGCAAGTGAAAGTGCAATTGGAGAAATATGGGCCGAACGGTGAGTAGTTTTACTTCTTTATTTCCTCATCACACCCCCCATCTTGAAACCTGCAAGATTCAATTAGGATCTGTCAAAATATGGGCTTTACATTGCATTTGTCTGATGAACTTTCGGTGCAATGTTAGATTAAATGGCGCCTTTTTAAATATTAGGACGAAGAAGATTTTGTTACATCGTCACAAAGACGGAGTCCCTCATTCTATAATACACATAAATGTACTCTATATTTCTAATTACTGGACTGCAAGATAGTTATTTGTACGCCTTATATGCACCACCAGGACTGGTATGCTCACTTATTGAAACTGTCCTTGCAGGGACTCTGTAAGAGTCTCGAACAAATGACAAGCCATTTACCCTTAAAGATATTAATTAACTCCTTTAATCTGGTCTGCTGGTCCTTTGAAGTCGTCTTATGTCAGGTTCCTAAAATAAGTCAAACAAACCCGCAGCCTTCCTCTGTGTACACACCGTGCACATCCCTGCTTGTCATTCAGGCCACCGTGCAGGAAGTACACACACTTCAACTACTCGAATGGAAGATGAGGCGATGACGTCGATGAAACCCAAAAGCTTGATCAACCTGTTTTCATTTTAAACACCTGTTTCTCAAAAATAGGCTGATACTTTACCGCTCAAGTCACAAGATAACATCAAATAAAAACTGCGGGCTGTCATGGCATCAGCCTCGCAGCAGGGAAATACAAATGGCCCCAAAATTAATACAGTTGAACCTCGATTTAACGGGCTAATTAAGGGAAGGCTCCTCAGCTAGTGCCGGTTGTGCATGACATCGTAGTGCTTACATACAATGCAAATTCACTGTCAATAAATATGTAAAAAAAAAAAAAAAGATTGAAACTGTTTGCAAAATTTTCAAGTTTATTCAAGCTTACCTTGTTGGTGCTTTGAGGAAATGGCATGTATCTGATCATGTTCATGAGTCACGATGCTGGCACTTCCTTTATTCACCTCTGTTATGATTAGTTGCCATAGATAAGGTCTTAACTTACTATATACTTTGAGCTGCATCCTTTGGGCAATGCTTCCCATTAACTTTGATGGAACACTCGCCCCTTCTAACATGGCTGCCACGGATGTACATTCATTGTTTTTGATGGGAAGTTCCCCCTGCCAACATGGCCACCACATTGGTGTGTTTTTTTTAGCCTGCTCTAGTCTTCTGTAAGTCTGCTTATCTTCGACAAGAAAGCAGCACAAGCCGGAAAGGGGCACTGTTTCCAGTCGCTCTGGCAAGTTGTGACCAATTCCAAAACTTAGAGAATTTGAAATGTACTATTACAAAGGGGCATTTTGAGTGGTCTGGACACTATTTTCTGTCCTTTAAATCAGGACTCCATTGCTTCCGGGACCATTAAATCCAGGTTCCACTGTAATAGAGTGATGTTGGCGTTTTTGATCTTGTGCAGTTTCGACTGGGGAAATGTACCATCTGTTTTAACAGTTGAATGTAGTACAAGTTGGCCAGTCGTGCCTGGAGAGTGAGACACAAGGTTCAATGTAACACAACAACAATCACCTTGCGATTTGATCATTTCCAGGTATACCCTGGATCCAATTCTTACATCGATGTTAAGAACAAAGGTAATAAGGGCAGCCACATAGACCTTAAATAATAGAGAAGGTAGAATAATGATAGTTTGTGTGGATAAATACGAAAAGAGCTGGTGATAGCATTAGCATCATGCAATAGCTAGCGAGAGTTCCCCTTATATAGGCTAAGACATCTCTCAGTGTAATTCCTTCCAAGTAAAATAGCACATTTTATCATGTACTGTATTCATTTTATAACTACAACAAATATGTTTGGAATTATTTTATTTCAATGGAAAATAATGGTTGTGGGTCGGTTCAGATTGTGAACATGCCAAGGAAGAACCCTTAAAATTTTGGAGAGAATCTGGATAAAGGTGTAGATACAGTTACATATGTTCACATCAGTTCATCCATCAAAATCTTAAGAGTGTTTCTCATTTGTTCGTCACCACGTAAGAAGCAGGATAGAGCCTGCTTGCTAACAATGACACACAAAGCTTTTTTTAACAGTTCAGCCTTGGTGGATATCTCCTGTATGTCCATCAATTGTCGAATTGCCTTTTATTGTTTAGTATCAGCTTTTGCGTGCTTGTAGCGCTGTCAGCTTGTGTGAAGCCTCGAGTCAGTGTCGGAGTGTTGAATGTTCACAGCCCCACCTTTCCCTCCTGGCCTGTCATTTGCATGTGTGGCCAAGCTGCGGAGTACAGTATAGCGCCATATTGTGCAAGTCAAACAGTTGGCCTCTTGTTTGCCGCGCAGCCTGTGATGACTTCATGGAAAAAGCAACGTCTCGCCGCAGATAACATCGCTTTTCGCTTTTAGCTGTGAACTTCCTGTTCGTGTGTGTGTGCGTGTGCGTGTATGTGTGTGTGTGTCTAAGTCTGTACAGATAATAGCTGGTGCAAGGGGATACCCATTTCCCTTTTTGGATCTGACTATTATTGTGTTCACTCTTGTTTCTTCTCGAAGAGTAAGGCAAAGTATCGAGGCCAGTCTTGCATGTACTTGGCTTTGTTGACTACTTTAGGATATGTTATTACAGAGTGTGAAACAGCTGCTTCTCCTTCCCCTCTTCTCGGAAAATGTTGACTTTCGAGTTGACTGCAAGGTGTTTGTTTCTGCGTCATTATAAAACGCCTTGCAGTGGCACAAGCATGTTAGCTCTGGCAAACACACGTGCACCAAAAATTAGGCAGCGTTACCAGAATCTCATTAGCATGATGAGCGCAAGTGTTTATCTTGGTGTGGACATGAGATGGCAAATAAGAGGCAATCTTACATGATCTGCACAAGTCAAGAGTCTGGTCAGTTCCATTGATACCTTTGGTGATAGCACGTGAGTGTATCTATCTGTACCTTTCTGTTAGCTCCTCACCGAGATTCAACTAATTCTTACTTGGCTCCTCTACTCGTTTGGGGATTTTTGTGCAATCATACCAAATCGTTTATCGAAATCGCTTACTCTTATTTGTCTGCGTGTCCAGGCACATTGTTCACTTCCATGTGTGTGTGTGTGTGCGTGTATGTGTGTGTGTGTCTAAGTCTGTACAGATAATAGCTGGTGCAAGGGGATACCCATTTCCCTTTTTGGATCTGACTATTATTGTGTTCACTCTTGTTTCTTCTCGAAGAGTAAGGCAAAGTATCGAGGCCAGTCTTGCATGTACTTGGCTTTGTTGACTACTTTAGGATATGTTATTACAGAGTGTGAAACAGCTGCTTCTCCTTCCCCTCTTCTCGGAAAATGTTGACTTTCGAGTTGACTGCAAGGTGTTTGTTTCTGCGTCATTATAAAACGCCTTGCAGTGGCACAAGCATGTTAGCTCTGGCAAACACACGTGCACCAAAAATTAGGCAGCGTTACCAGAATCTCATTAGCATGATGAGCGCAAGTGTTTATCTTGGTGTGGACATGAGATGGCAAATAAGAGGCAATCTTACATGATCTGCACAAGTCAAGAGTCTGGTCAGTTCCATTGATACCTTTGGTGATAGCACGTGAGTGTATCTATCTGTACCTTTCTGTTAGCTCCTCACCGAGATTCAACTAATTCTTACTTGGCTCCTCTACTCGTTTGGGGATTTTTGTGCAATCATACCAAATCGTTTATCGAAATCGCTTACTCTTATTTGTCTGCGTGTCCAGGCACATTGTTCACTTCCCATGAAGCAGCCCAGACCAAGTGGGGAACATGAAATACAAGAACTCACCAGAGGCGTTCTTGATTCATTCTCAACTAATTTGCGGTCTAAAGACGAGCATGCAACCATCTATGGGAAGTTGAGTTTCCTTCCTGGAAGCCGCCCCCTCACCCTTCCTCACTAGGAAGCATTATTATGCTCTGCATGACACTGGCTCGGAAACTTAATTTTCTCCATATTCAATCAAGGACATTTCGAATGACAAAATTTACAGGATGATATGGACAATTAACCCAGTGATTTAATTTTTTTTTTTTCCTGAATGAAAACATATTTTTGATTTGCTGATGACATGAGTTGTATACGGAATGTTACATTGATAAGTACTTTACTCACACACTAGGGCGCATTCTCCTACTGAGAAATGTTATCTTGTTTTGACCCGGAAATGATCATAAAGATCTTTTAAAACACCAAGGAAAAAAATATGGAATATATGCTGTTGCATACAGTCCACAGCAATTGTAAGCACATCTTATCGCTATATCCCAACAATTCATTTTAAGCTTATCAGAAAATATCGCTTTCCGTAAGGGCTTTTTTTATTCTCCTCTGTCAGACGCGAAACAACTGACCGTTCATTCACACCTTCCATATATGGCCCACCAACAACTCCTTTCATTTATGCCTCCACTTACTGGCGCAGTAAAAGTGTACCCCCCCCCCCCACTCCTCCACCATCAATAAGTCACTTAAATCGCACATATTCACACACTGCCTGCGTGCGGGTACTCAAAAGAATGTTTGTGCTCATACAGTCTGTAATGCTCAATGAATTCCGTCCTGCACATTCACAGTCCACAAGCTAAGGACTCCCATTTTTAGCAGGTAGAGGGGAAAAAAAAAAAAAAGAGGCTTATTTTTTTCCGAGAATGGGCACACTGACAATTTAGGGATTGTTTTCCACTTTGTTTTTCCTCCTTCACTAGAAGACAAAATGGTGTCCTCTCCTTGATAGTTCGAAAACATGACATGACATGACCAGACATCAACGATGGGAAGTTGGCGACATCCGCGTAGTCCTCCGCTCTGGAACAACTCCCCTGGGCAGTTTTTTTTTTTTTTTTTTGCTTAATACAACACTAGCAAGTAGTTTTGAACAATTAAGAGAGCCATTATCGCAAAATGGAATAATTCTCAGTCATTATTTCATCATTTAATATTCAAATCAAGTAAATAAAGTCTGCCCTTCCCCTAAAAGTGGTTGCCGTCGGAATTATTTTGTGGCTTCATTCAAATAAAAACATCGTCGATTATCGCACTCACAAATCCTTATCGGAGTGGGCGACACGGAGTGTCGCTGAGCCATTCGCTACATGATTGACATGAAACGGAATGATGGCGAATTGGGAAGCAATGTGACGTTTGTGCTGTGCGACGCAAATAGAGGGGCAACTAGTGGTGGTGGTGTTCTTCTCCCGTCATGTCCCCCAATAGAAACGACAAGAAGCGTTTTGCTACGGCAATTTAGGCACCAGATGACAGATATTTTTTTTTCCCTCAATATTGAGATTGCGATTTAATATACCCTAAATTTTTCAAGGTCCGCTTCCCATGTACTTTATTCTGTTTTTAACAAACACAAGCAATAAATTAATCCGGGTTACAATAAAATATCGGATTTATTTGACATCAGTGTTTTGGCTTTATGGGTTAGGCTAATCCCCACCCCAAATAAACAAATAAATAAATAAACCCAAACAAAAAAAAACAGCAAATGAAATCATATGAAAGACCTTTTTTTAAAAAAAAAATTTTTTTTTTTGGGTCGACTCCAGTTAGTTGCAGCCTTTTCTTCGTGTTCACGATGATAATTTCACAAATTTCTACCTCGCAAGTGTGGCGTAAATGACAAATCTCTGGCTAGAATTTTCGTGTCTCATAAAATAATGACATGTAAAACCGTGGAAGACACTTTTTAGGCAATGAACTTATCTCGACACCACACATACAGAAATAAACATAAAAAAAAGTAACGAAGCCACTACAATAAAGACGCCCCCCCCACCCCCAATTGCGATGTGATTTGAAAATTGCATTCTACTATATCGTGATGTTGATTTTGAATTTGATTCAACCGAATGTGCAATACTTTTCGTTCTTTGTCAGTTTGGCTCAATTTTGTCATCTCTCAGCATCCGTGGGCGATTTGTGCGGGGAATTCACTTTTCACTTTGAATTGATTATCTTGGCAAAGGAGAAGTGCTCAGTAACACAAATGTAGACAAATGATCAAACGTTTAAAAAAATCAAACAAACGGGCCTTTTGCATCAACAGAAACGGTCTTCCGTCTTGAAGTTCCGCTCATGAAAAATGGGAGTGTCAACAAAAGTGATTTGTTTATATTTTTCTTTCATGTATTATGGGTTGGTTGAAGATTCCTGTTTAAAAATATCCATCCGTCCATTTTCCGATCCGCTTATCCTCAAAAGGGTTGCGGGGGGTGCTGGAGTCTGTCCCAGCTGTCTTCGGGCAGTTGGCGGGGGACACCCTGAACCGGTTGCCAGCTAATCGCAGGGCACACAGAGACCCTCACACTCACACCTAGGGACAATTTAGAGTGTTCAATCAACCCGCCGGGGATAAATAAAGTTTTCTGAATCTGAATGCATGTTTTTGGAATGTGGGAGGAAACCGGAGTACCCAGAGAAAACCCACGCAGGCCTGTGGAGAACATGCAAACACCACACAGGGACGCCGGAGCTGGAATTGAACCCGTTTTAAAATATACAATGTTGAATTCTCTTTTGTTTTACGCGTTGCTTGTACACTAAACTTCAACTGGAAATGACAACTTTCTCTTTTGGGGGCTCTCCCCTCGCACAGTTTTGAGTTCTCCTTCTGCGCTGCAGCACGACTTGAAAGGCAGATTGCGTCACTGGTTGAGTGAGATGTTCCATTGTCTCCTCCTCGTCGTCGTCCACGCCAACACACTCCTGAGTGCTCTCCTCAATCAGGCGTTTGTTTGCCTTTCACTTGAATTGTCCGATCATTTATCCAATAGAGAAGCGCGTCGTGGGCTGAGAAGAGCAAGTGGAGTTGTTGGAAAAAAAAAATAAAAAATTCAAGGCCACTGGGTTTAGAGTCACTTCTTGGCTCAAGTGATTCCGGTGTGTCATCCTGCTTTCGCTTGTCACGTGTCTTCATACATCCCACTTGTGCAGCTTGTGATCGCACGTGACGAAGGTTTCACTGAAATGATTTTCTGCGTCAAACATTTAAAAACAACAACAAGAACAAAAATCCCGCATTTTAATTGTAGTTTGTTGACGACAACACCGTTTCGTTCTAAAATTTTAATTGAAAAGGATAAATTCATTGCTCCAGCCCACCCGCACCCCAAATACATTCATACCTTGGTTTTCGACCATAATCCGTTCCAGAAGGCTGTTCAAAAACCGATTTGTTCGAAAACCGAAACCACGCTCTTTTTTAAAAAAAAAATCTTTATTGAACACGTCTGCTCACAATGGAACGCTACACGAGGAAGCGTCACTCCCTCGTCTACCCGAGGAAGCGTCACTTCCTCTTGTAAGGAAGGCGAGAGGAGTCAAGAACCGATTTTCGGTCGTAATCTGAGGCATAAAAAAAACTCGAAATTTTTGGTCTAAAACCGATTTGGTCGAGAACAGAGATGTTCGAAAACCGAGGTTTGACTGTGAATAGATGGTACCAGAAATGGATGGATAGAAATGGACTTTTCTGCCTGGAAACTTATCCCGCTGTCACAACGTGTTCACTCAAATGAAAGTAACGTCTTCGTCATCAATTTATATTTGGATATTTCAATAAACGGAGAATTTGCTTCATCCACAAATGCGCACATGTACCCTGTTTACCCAAAACCGTACCGTGCCGAATGTCTGTTGAGTTTTTACAATATTTCGTTATTTATACAGTACAATTACATCCTTTTTTTTTTTTTTTACGGGCGATATTTATTTGCCGTTTGATATTTTAACGTTCATCATCGTTGTGGTTTGTGAGCGCATTACATAGCGATGTCGGAAAATATCACCCCATTTAAGATAAAAGCCAAAACCGTTTGATTGGATGGAAGTAAACGGAAGACAGAGCCGGTGACCTGAATTTCAAAACATTTGCTCTAAACTAGAAAGAAAAGAAGTTTCCGCTTGATTCTATCTCATGACATCGCTCAGAAACAAAGAAGAGGGGGGAAAAAAAAGTCCGTTTCAGACGGTACATTTGGGGCATTTGGTGAGATTTGCTCACCTCATAACATTATGAGGGTGAATTAAAGTTTGATCCAACACAGAGGCTAAAATAATGACTACACGGAATAAAGATTTTTTTTTTCCACCCTCGCCACTTTTCTGTGCATGATCCAGTGTTTAATGAGTGTCTCGGTGGTATATAAAAATCCACCATTCCATCCATTTGGAACATCATGAATAAAATCGTTTTCAAATGAGTCTTCACATACTGTATTTTTGGAGCCCGCTGCAAACTTTTCTCCTTGTATGGTCCTTGAATTGGGCTCATCTAGGGAAACTCCTTATCAAACCATTTTTTTTGTGTAGTGGGGGGTGGGGTCAGTGAGACATCACAGACTACACAGCGGGAAAAACGTGTTATTAAAAATAATCCACGGATATCAACATAAATACTGTGTGCGCACTCATGATCCGTCACGCATTTATTTCTGTGCAGTCGTAAATTCCAGTTTGAGGTTTCTCATGGTGACAAGCAGATTTCCTCGTTTTTCTTGTGCTGCCGAGAAATGATAAGAGCGGCTTGGTGTCACTTCGTCTGCTGCCGACGGTATGTGGACTGAACACTTCAAGTTATTTACACAGGGCTGAAGTGAAACAGGATTCGGACGTTGTCTCTTACGCAATCGTGTTAATAAGGTTCGGGAGGAAAATTGGCAACATTTGCCGTTCGCTTTTTGTTAATGCATTTCAGAGCGTTTTCCAGTGGGATCGTACATTACGAGAGGAAGTGTATGTAGGAAGCGAACATACATTAGTGTGCAATAGCTATTAGGGGGGATCCCGGCACGATATTTTTAGGCCCGTTTTACATTCTCGTGGATGATTGGCTCAACTCTGGAGAGGTTTGGTGAAGAATATACTTCCTCGCGCTCGTGATGAGCTGACCCAGAGGCTGTTTATGGTTCAAGAGAGGAAAGTAGTCGTAGCCTGAGACGAATGTCAACAAAAGCACGCATCAGACCAATGATGGTATGCTTCGCTTGTTTATTTTTATAAGGGTGATTGATTATTCAATGTGAAGAACATATTTTGGTCTAGTTTGTTAAGTTATACACCCCAAAATGCCCCAGCACACACACACACACACACACACACACACACACACACACACACACACACACACACACACACACACACACACACATTTCATGACGTCTCCATTTTGTGTTGATGTACAGTGGTACCTCTACTTACGAAATTAATTGGTTCTGGTTAACTCGGAAAAAATTTGTAAGTAGAGACGCGTTTTCCATGTAAATGCCCTAATCCGTTCCAAGCACCCCCCCCCCAAAAAAAATTCAGGCATAAATGTTTTCTAAAGCATAAAATGCATCAAAATATGTAACAAATACAAATTACAATTAGAATATTGCACAATAAATGAGAGTTGTGTTTAATGTGAAAGAATAAAGAATAAAAATCATTTAACTTTTAACTGCGTCCTCATTGTTTTTATTTGCCCTCATTAGTTCATGTTCCCTCTCAGAAATGTTTTTTACCTGATGTTTTGTAAAGCCGTTTGCTTTTGTCGGCTTTTAACAATCCTTCAAAAAAGTCCATGGCAAACATCAGCATAGTGAGCGATTGACTGACAGGTGAACACTTTTTCTGGGCGATTCACATTTACATAAACCTATCGGAGCGCCTCGTGGTCCGAGGGGCGAATGACGAGGATGCTACATAGACACATTTCTATTTCTCCACACATAGACACATACAGTCGAGGTGCCTCTTAGCCAATGGGATGCCAGGATGGTGCTCGGTAATAGCCAAAGGCAGAGCAGCTATAAGTTTGTTGCGTTCAGGAAAGTCGGAGCTGCGAGTAGCCGCCCATACTGTATTTTTACATTTCGTATTTTGAAATTCATTTCGGAACAAGAGGCAATGTTTTCCTGTTTAGGCGTTTCGTAACATGAAAATTTCAGATGAAGAGATGTTCGTAAGTAGAGCTACCACTGTATACTTTGTAATTGTCACATTTCACGCATGTGGATTCAGATTAGAATTGTTTGCCCTGGCAATGCTGATATTTACCCGTGAGAGTCAGTCACTCGTGGTAATTCTGTCTAGCCCTCCTCGTGTGACATTTATCTGGTTCCCGATCATCTGCAGATGTGCAAAGAGAGTCAAACCGTGAAAGCAATGAAACAATGAGAAGTGCTGCAAGAAAAATGTCAGGTTTCCCGCTTTTTCTTCCAACAGTTGGACACAGAAACAAACCCCTTGCTGTTGTTGGCAACTGTCTCCAGGAAGTGTTTCCCCTTTTGCTTGGCATCGACCCGCTTCTCTGCTGTGTGTAAACAAGCTTTTTTTTTTTTTTTTTTTCATTGTCTGGGCCCGTGGGGAGGTGGTGGGGAGGTGTTGCGGGGACACCGCTTGACGTGAGTAAGAATTCAGGAATGTGACTGGGCAAGCCTTTGGCTTGACGCAGCCCAGAGTGACTGCGAGGGAATCCTTGGCAGAGGGAAGTCCGGGAAACCCGTTCTGCACCTCCAGCCCTCCCTCCCGCTGTCTTGTCCTTTCAGTCAGTCTGTCTTTTGTCTCCCGCACTTGAGCCTCAGCCAGCCCGTCTGCTACAAAAACATCATACAACCAAGGGAAAGCGCAGTAATGGGGCTTATGTCAGACCGGTGAAGCGTGGAAAACAGCAGAACCCACTTCTCCATATTGCTGCTGCCGCCGCTGAATTCCCCTCTGACTTCACTCATCAAACCTCAACGGTAAAAGCCCTCGAGACTGCGAGTTTGAAGTCTTCCACAGTGACTCAGCAGTTTATTACGCCCACGCTATTTATCTGGCCTGGTTGGCAGTGGTGGCGGGCCAAGCAAAGATGCCCAATCCCAGCATCCATCTCATCGAGTTTGGGGGGGCCACTAAGGCAATCCAAGGTCAGCTTGATGACGCAGTCGCTCCGATGTGGTCTACTTAATGCCTGGACATGCCCAGAACACATCATCGGGAAAGTGTTTATTTGACACCCGTAATAAGGTGCAGTCACACTCGTCTGTTTTAATCAACATCAAGTTGTTTTCCGCCCTCGGTTCGGTTTGTTTAGTCAGGTGTTAAAGTAATGGAGCTCAGGTGCGGACTGCGGACCAAATCAACTAGTTTGAGATGATGGGGTTCCACATTAATTCTGAAACATGGTTCCTTTAAGCGGGAGGAAGCACGCAAAACCTTGACATGATCCAACTGGTAAGGAAAGAAAGCAGGTAAGACATCAAACGACACAATGGTGACGTAACTCCAGGCAGCACGTTGCTTACGGAAAATCTTTTTTAGCCTGGCACTTGAATGTAGCACTTCTTTTTCGAAAATTTTTTTTTTTACATACCGTAGTGGCCCGAATATAAGACAGCCCTGATTATAAGACGACCCACTCTTTTTCAAGACCCAAGTTTGAAAAAAGACTTTTTGAACACCAAATTAATTTTTATACGGAAAATAATTACAGTACATCTGAAACAAATGATTATAACAATATATTTGAGAAAAAAAGCATGTTATTTTGCCTCATTCAAATCTTAATATCTGAACATTTAAATATGTAAACTAAAGCGCAATCACATTCGTCAATGAATGGCGTCTGGTTTTTGAAATGTAAATTACATCATAACTTCTCCTCAGCGGCAGAGTTAACCTAGCCGATCTTCGACCCACTTTTCTCCAGATTGTCGCTATGTTTCTCCATTTTCTGTTATCTCTTCTATTATTTTCTTCTCTTTACTTTCTTACCGCTATTTTTTATTTTTCTTCTTCGTGCTACCGCTATTCTTATTTTTATTCTTCGTGACGGGTTCACTTTGGCCTGGGGAGTCAAGTTCAGCATTCACTTCAACGATATCTGGCGTCATCTAGCGTCGTGAATGGGTATAACGTCTAGACCCCGAATATAAGACGACCCCCACTTTTTCAGTCTTATTTCAATGCAAAAAACACCGTCTTATATTCGGGCCAATACGGTATTTCCTGGACACAATGTTGGCGCCTGAGGTTAGCACATCTAAACACTATCATTTTTTATTTATTTTTTTTGGTTTTGGTTTTTGCTATGAGCTTCAGATATGCCGCTAATCGATTGCACGGGCAAAGACGACAGTCTCGGACAATGAGTCAAACACATGAACGTAAAATGAAGACACTTGCAGGGGAGCAGCGTGAAGAGGCAAACTAACAGCGTGGTAAATCGAGCTGGAGTGGCCCCTGACATCATTTATTGGGCCACACTCTTGAAAGCCAAACGTCAAAATGCAAATACGACGCTGTGTGTGACTTTCAGCTTAATTACGCTTGATCAAATTAGTTCTTGAAAATTCCGTTTTTACAGCCTTGGCTACGATGTATAAAAGATGTGTGTTGTCAAGATGGTCCATTTTTTTCACAACACTATCTGTACTTTTTTTGCCCAACAAAATGAAACAAGCATTTACCGGTATTTTCAATGATACCAATCAGTTTTGGAGCAATCTGTAAAAAAATAAAAAAAATGAAATAATAATAATAACATAATAATGATTGCCCTTCCACTTGGTTAAAGTTGCTTCATAATAAGAGATGTAGTTTGGACAAACACGTTTACGACTGTGGGGAAATGGGCTGGTCCTCTGCCTCGGACACCGAGCAGTCTGACATTGCAATTTTTGACCTGGGGGCGCTCCAAAATCTGCTAAAATCATCATAAAACAAGCTTGAATTCACTGCTGGGTCTTTTGGGGAGGGGAATTTTTAGTTCAGGCATCATTTTTAAGTCCACAACTCGAAAGTAAGTGCCAAAGTTTGGCCATTTGCCCTTTAAGTTGTTTCTCTTTCCGCTCGCGACGAGTGCAAACTGAGTGACTGCAAGGATTTTGTTTTTGGAAGGCGGTGGAGGCCTGGCGTCACCGTCCTCCTGCTTTCCAACTCTTTTCCCCCCACACATGGTCACGTTTCATAATCGTGTAAAGGACGGCTGCTCAAAACATGCTGGAGAAACATGGCGCTTCTTTCCACGGCACCATTTAGGGTCGCCGCAATCCGCATGTTGCTTCTTTTCCCACTGAAGCACATTGCAAATTTTTTTTCTACATTCATCAGCAGTCAGGATGAATTTGTTTCTTTGTGTTGGACTTGACTGAGCAGGTTTGTGTCATAAGCGCGGTAACAGAATGAAACGCTACCCGCGTTTTTCAGAATACGTCTTGTTTTCTGCCGAGTGACTCACCTGAGTGCGGGGTGATCTTATTTGTTCATGAAACCCCAGCGGCAAAAAAACAAAACAAAACAAAAACAATGTCGCTTTCAAAACGTTCAGATGAGAAAAATTGTCAGGCGCCGAGATTTTTGTGGGAGCTTTTGCTTTGACGGAAATAGACTACAAATAAAAGATGAGAGCCGAAGAAAAATATATCCATTTTTTTTTTTTGTTTTTGTTTTTCAGTTTAGAGCAGGGGTGTCAAACATACGGCCCGCGGGCCGGAACCGGCCCGCAAGTAGGTTCAATCAGGCCCGCAGGATAATGTAAAAGTGAAAAAAATGCATTAAAGACACAGAATTAATATTTTTAATCAGGTGCAATTCATTGAGTATCCGCAAGGGGACACTGTTTTGATCAGAGAAGAAGACAACAGCAGCCTCAGTCTGTCACTGAGACAGACCCATGACAGCAGACGCTATTCTTTATGAATCTTGTTTAATCTTAAAGTGCATTACTATATTTTTCAATACCAATTACTTGTTAAAGTTTGTACAATCAGTGGGATCAGTTGCAATGCATATATGTGAATGATAAAAGTAAATTGCACATTTGTCAAAGGAAATGTAAGGTGCTTCATGAAATGTTTTGTAAAAGATATGTTCATTAAATTTCAACATTTTCCTCATGTTCTTGTGCTTCTTTATACCAAAACAAAGGAAAGACATATTGTTTTGGTTATTTATAGCAAAGTATGGTCTCATTTTAATGGTCCGGCCCACTTGACATCTACCGAGGCCGTATGTGGCCCACCATGTGAAATGAGTTTGACACCCCTGGTTTAGAGTAATAACTTCCTTTTATAATCACATTTTAAAAACTTACAACCACCATCCAACAGGAAAGGTCTCTGTAAATTAGGGTTGAATGATGTTGAAAAAAAAATCTACATCTTCATATTGCGATCGTGATTTGTAATGCAAATTTTTTTTAATCATTATTTATTTATTTTGGGCAACAAAAACGAAATTATTCCGTCTCACAGAACAATATCAGAATTATTCTACTTCACCGAATTGGTCTTCGAGGTTGATCTTATACTAAAATAAAGTCCAAGAGCCATGAATGAATGTGAAAGACATTTGATCAACTTCAATTGGAGATGTTCACTCCTGAAAATGTGTTCACTTGTGGTCTTTCAAGCATATACATATACCTGCACATGGACATAAAATTCAATGTTAACAAAATATTTTCTTTTTTTTTCCCCCCCTTACCAATCCTCGCTTCCTTTGTCTCCGCCTCCACCTCTGCAACTGTTCTACAACCATCGTGACGTCACGTCGACAGAGCTCCCTGCTGAAGAAGGTAATTTTTTTTTTTCTCCCCCCTCAGTGTGACTTCTATCCTCCTCCCTTGCTTGATTAAATGTCTGGGGTCAGTTCTGGAGACCCGGGTATAAACTAAGCCAGGGGTTGGCAACCCAAAATGTTGAAAGAGCCATATAGGACAAAAAAAAACAAAAAACAAATATGTCTGGAGCCGCAAAAAAATAAAAGCCTTCTATAAAACTTACAATGAAGGAAACACATGCGGTACTGTATGTATGTAGGAGACTGGACTGTCTCAGAATTGTTTGTTATTCATTCCTTTGTTGTGTGTTCACAAACGCCCCCATAGAATTTATTTTGTGATTTCCTCGCTTGATTTTTTTTGTTTTGGTGTATTATTTTCGCTTTTCTTAGTGTCAGTGAAGTGATCATGAATTTCCGTTTTTCGGAGGCTGTCTTTGAACGCCTCTCGAGTTGAACGAGAAGAGAGAAGGCACGGAGTCGGACGCAGACGTGTCTGTGTTTGTCGAGACTGTTAAACGCATAAAGTGTACGTTTTAAAAAAACCAACACCACAGCTCTCCTTTTTCGGAGCTGCAACATGTATCTACAGTGTATCTATTTGAGCTATATTAGCCTACTATCAAAATCTTTTTCCGTTTTCAAATTTTTTTTATAAAGCTCCAGGGAGCCAGTAGATGTCGCTAAAGAGCCGCATGCGGCTCTGGAGCCGCGTGTTGCCGACCCCTGAACTAAGCTGTCACGCTCATACATATGTATACACTACTATATACAGATGATGATTATTTATTTATTTTTTTCTGCTTGTAGATGTTCGGAAAGTAGATGATACACATTCTTTCCACTGTCAAATCTTCTCAACTTTGACTCCTTTCAGACAAGTGTGTGTTTGTGTGTGTATTTTTGTGCATATGTGTGTGCATTTAACAGGAAAGTCCCTGTGGGAACTCGTGTTGGAGCAGTTTGAAAACCTTCTGGTCAGGATCCTGCTTCTCGCTGCCTGCGTCTCCTTCGTAAGTAACGCTCGGTTCACCCCACTTTTTGAAATAATGACACTCGAATTGGATTTTGGGTTGGGAACCGAAGCGTCATTCTCATTAAGGAGCAGCGGTCACCTTGTTACTGCTGTTTTTTTAGCTGGAAAATTGAGCATGAAAGTCTTTTCCATCCAGTGTCGATCCGGTTTTAGTGAAGGGAACATCCAAACCACTGCAGCGGCTTAAATTGTGACCTTGCTTGGAGTGAAGGTAGGGGAGGCGTGGAACGGGGAATCCTGAATATAAATGCAGATTTTTCCATCTCTTACAGCACGTCTCTGGTGTTTTGGGATGGAATTGCTATTTCTGAAACTGGGGGGGAAAAAATAACATGGCTCTAAAAATGTATTTGACACAATTTGCCCTCCCGAACGGCTCCGAGGGCAGGCGTGGGTTGAAAAAGCTCACTTTTCCTCAAGTACTGTTAGATGAAGTTTTCTCTGTAAATACGGCGGTTGACGTGGAAGAGCGAAGGCAAGCTGTTAACTTCTTACACACCCAGTCTACTTGACATTCATCAAGCTGTTACATTTCTGTTGGCTTCCACTGTTTGCGCATCCATGTTCGCACCGAAGGCAACGTTGCACCTGAGCTGCTCCGACCTCTTTGCGTGACGTCACACTTATCCATCTCGTGTTTCTGCATTTGACTTTTAAAGTTTTCTTTGTCATTTCAAACAGATTAGCATTCACCTTCATGTCTTTTTGTACTTTTTGGAATCCTTCAACAATCAATAATGGCAGTGCATTTGTCTTCTGTTTTAACACTCGTGTTTAAACCAACTAGTTATGTAAGGTTCTTCTTCCGTAAATAAGCTTCTACTCATCCTGCCCGCCGTCCCCTGCTGGTTGGATCACAGAATCTGGATTTTTACATCACTAAGGACAAAGAGCAAGTGCGAGCTAACCCAAGTTCTCATAAAAACAGTATTGATTGTATTTCCACTCGTGGAGGCGACAATTCATGACAAAGCCACCAAAATACAATTGTCAACTTGGGTGCGGATCCTTGTCGGTAGCACAGGCACATTATTTTGCCATGTCACAATGGGGCCAACAAAAACTCTTCAAAGTCTTGCTTACAGACACATTTTCAGAAATAGCGCACAGGAACCGAACTTAATTGGGAAGTTTGGCATTTGACGGGAAGACACTCCATTCCGAAGACTCAACTATTTGAGTTGGTGCTAGCTATTCAAAATGCTCGCGTCAATGTGTGCAGACCGCGTAATGCGTTTTATTAAAAAGGTCCTTTTCCGAGAGCGCTGCCATTGTCACCATACAATCTCTCTGTCATAAGGCTCAAACGAAGTAGAATGACGTGCTATCGACCGCGCTTGGGGTGTCGTGACACACTCTGTCATCCACTGAAAAGTGGCCACACTTCATCTCTCCTCACTTACGGTGCCCATTTAATAACAGCGCTGTTACCTTCTATTGATAACAAGTATAACCTGAAATACGAAACCAAATCAACACTGAGTCTCTGTTAACACATTTGTGATTAGCTGCCTGACATGATATACAAAAGATCTTTGTCCCTAATAATCCCTGAATTTTTTTTTTTTAAACCAGACTTAAAAAAAACATAAACATGCAGATAAAAAGTCAAAAGTTGCTGTCGGGAAGTTATCATTAAACTTTCAGGGAAAGTGCTTACTACAGTGGACACCTTATTGTGTTAGCAGGTGAAAGCATTAAGCTAGCAAGATGATCTTTTCAACGTCAACATAGTCACGGTCATCAAAACTGCGGAGGTGATCTAGTTTGCCCGGAAGTTTTCAACTCTTAACTCTTGTCTCTCATATTTAGTTTAGTTTTCAGCCATTTTTACATGCACTGCCAACAGCGAGTGTCATCTTTCAGAGTGGTGCAATTGCAATTTAGTGCTCGCTATTTGGGTACTTAGTTCAAGATTGTGATCTTAGTCGGTCACGTGCAACATGCCCACCGACAATGTGGGCAATCTGTTTGAGGGAACGCATAGTTTATTGTCTTCTCCTACTAAAAAAAAAAAAAAAAGAAAAGAAAAAAAAAGCCTAAAGAGTGTGTACTTTTTGGACAATGATGAAGTGGAGATAAATGACGTTTGAGTCAATCAACTGTGTAAAGCGCTGCAGTAATTTTAGTGTAATGGGGCCTAAAATGTCATGGTCATTTTTTTTTTTATTTGTTTTTTTCTTGCCGGGAAGTTTCAGAGTTGTAAAACGGATCAACGGTTTCACTAACTATAGGCAGATTTGTTGTCCGCTTGTAATTGTGTATCAATGAGGCATTCAAATGACTTTTAAAGCAACCTGATTGCTGCAGCTGCCAGTGCACGAGGGAGCCTGGATGCAATGAGCTGTTCGCTATTTCGTCACACATCTGTTGTCCCACTGCATCAAATGGTTTCGGCTGTGATGAGAGTCAAGTCCAAATAAAGTTAGGATTTAGTTGGGTCTGGATCCTAAAGGTGTTCCAGGGAACCCTTTGGCATCATCGCACCAATGGTCTTTGAAGAATCGGGCGCGGCAGTTGACAGTCACCAAAGAAAAATATGTTGAGGTCTTCAGTGCCTTCAAGAGTGAACTGCACAGCCGCTATCCGACGCCTGTGCTAAAGTTCTGGTTCCAGCAAGATAGACTCATCAGTATAAACCCACAAATATCCCAAATATGCACAAATATTGAAAAGAAATTGCTAAATAAGCGATTCCGCAGGTGCCGAATTGCTAATACAATCAGGGGTTGGCTGTAGTTTTAAGTTGTAATATCACCAATGGCCACCAGATGACAGACATGTTTTGGTTGTGCTTACGCTGCCCGAAACTACACTGGCAGTGAGCCTAATAATTTTTGCAGATTTCGCACGATATACAGGAGAAACATAGTTACTACTTCAATAATTAAAAAAAAATAGATTTGTGAGTTTATTTTTGCCAAAAATGTGCAAAATGAATTATTGCCCTTAATACTGGTTTGTTTTTTCTGCCGTTTGAAACTGTCCTTGATCGGAATTTTTATGCAAGACAGCCCTTTGCACTGGAAAAAAAAATACCATATGTGGTTATTTTGTTGTTTGGTTCTAACGCTGATATTGGAAAAATGTATTATTAAAAACTGAAATATATTTTGAGTGCATGTGGTGCAAATTTGCATGTATTTTGTCCATATTTAATTTTTTTGGTTGTCAATCTGGTTCGGAAGTGCCTGGTCTGATGTGCCCAACACACAACATTTAACCCTTTTGGGGACAGCGGTTACTACAGTGGACAGTTTATCATGTTATCAGGTTACAGGGTGCACGAAAGGGTTAAGTTTGCCATCCCTGAATTAGAATGTTGTGGAAGTGGACAGCTTATTTCAGTCGTTCAATTCCAAAACTGAAATTGACATTGGTCATAATTTTGAGTATTGTAGATCAGAGGTCCCCAACGTTTTTTGCCTCTGTTTGTGGTCGGACAATATTTTCAGGGACCGGCCTTTAAGGCCAGATAAATACGACAAAATAATATGATATGACCTGCATGAAAACTGTGGTATTTTTATAACATAATAATAAACACGAATCATGACATGAGAACGTCCAATCTGGTCGCAACACTCTCTGGTTGCTGTGGTAACGTTGAAACGTGCCTTCAAAATAAGATACACTGCACATACAAAGTGCATGAAAAATACGACTCACCATCGCCGCATCTTATGCAGAGTGGACTTGGTGCTTGGGAATCTCCCGTTGAGATAAATCCGTATTTTAAGTACTGTCTATTAAACGTAGCCTTCTATTTCTTGGAAGTCGTAGGCCCTTCTTCTGTCTCCTGGCTCGGCCTTTTCCCCTTCCCAAAGACCTTTATTTTTTACTCATTTTGCCAGCTCCTGGGTCTCATTTTAGCGATAACCTATCACGTGAATGACAAGCGCGCCTTCACCTGCGTCAAAAGTGATATATCGTAGACGGATGTAACAGAGAATCCAAAATGAATAAAACAGAAGTCATGTATCAAGTTATTTATTCTTTCTGTGCGGCCCGGTACCAAACGACCCACGGACCGGTACCGGTCCGCGGCCCGGGGATTGGTGACCGCTGTTAAAGGTTACAGCTATAACAAAAACCCAAATCCAAAATTTGAAGAAATAGCCAGAATTAAACAAGAATGTCTCTCTCTCTCTCTCTCTCTCTCTCTCTCTCTCTCTTTTCGAGTGGTGCAGAATTCCACCGCATCCTAACGGATGGTGCCTGAGTCACCCCCGCTTCATGACGGCGCAGACTCGGATGATTAAAGTGGTGTCGAGCGTCTCCTCACAATGGAGTCAAGCGCGCGTTCATTCTCATGAGAACGTGAATAGCAACCAGGAGCATTAGCGAACCTTTTTTGGATATGTCCAGGAATCAATCACAGCTAATGGATGAGGTTGTCTTAACATCTTGAAGTCCATATACAGTCAAAGATCCTCGTTGGTCCCAGATCTCTGTGGTATTATTGGACCTGGATCTTATTACATGCTGTTTTGTTTGAGATCATGCAAATGGTTGCATAGCTGGAGCGAAATCCCTTCAGCCAACACTGCCGTACATTTCGATTACCCGACCCCAAAAAAACAGGTTTAATAGTAATAAGGAAAACAACTCAAGGTTGGGTCTGTTTTCTTTTTCAGACGGACAACCGACACGGCGCTACTTCCGCTTTTTCCCAGCATTGGATTGAAACCATGCGACCAAATTTACTCTGATAAAACTTGATGAATGAATAACGACTAATTACAAAGTAGAGAAGCGTAGCTTTGACTACGTCAAATCTGCTTTATTGAGTTTGTTTTGGCATGCGGACACTGTTGACCTAAAAGATGGGTTTTCAGAAATAATCAGCATTCTCGTGTTGTCACTACATTGCAGTCTGAAATGTTTGTAGCCTCTCACTGTTTTTATTGTTGAAAAACCGGTGGCTTTTTTCGTGCCATTTAAATGCACTTTATTGACAAAAGATATCCCGCCACAGTGATGGACCAAGTTCTGCCCATAACACCACCTGTAGTTTCCAAAGGGCATGTGGAAAAATTTATGATTGGCGACGGTTTAAAAAACAAAAAAACAAACGAATTTGAAATTGGGATTTGCTGATGAAATGATGGCAGCTTTTTGTTCTGTTTTTCCAAGGTAGCAAACATGCAATTGAGTGTAAATACTCTCACCTTACTTGTACTTGTTTCCTCTGCTTCTTTCATTTTATTACCTTAGAAACACTGTAAGAGAGAAACAAGAGGTTAATATTGCTTGAATTGTAATTCTGGCCTTTTTTTTTTTTTTTTTTACACAGTACTCAAACAAATGAATTCATAAATTGCAAGGTTAAATGTTATGATCACGTCTCACTGGAGGCGCAGCTGTCCTAAAACAATGCCATTGTCATTATAGCCTCGACTCTGCCCTGTGTGAGGACATTTTTCCTCCGCCACACCAAGACACTACTTAAGTATCAAGTGTGTGATGAGGAAGTTGTGACTCTGCGTACCATATGTTTGTCTAGGTGTTGGCTTTGTTTGAGGAGGGGGAGGAGACAGCCACCGCCTTTGTTGAGCCTGTCGTCATCCTCCTTATCCTCATTGCGAATGCCGTCATTGGTGTCTGGCAGGTGAGATACGCTTCTTTTTTTTTTTTTTTTTTTTTTTTACCTAAAAGAGAAAAGAATGGCGACAGAGAACAGTGAAGTTAAACATTGTGCAGTGGACTCTTTTTCTTATTCATGCCTTCCAGCTATATTGGCGCCACGCGAAACTGTATCATCACATGCACATTGTGATGCAATTCGACGACTGAAACCAACATCAGGCCAAGTATTACACTTAACTTGGCAATAAATGGGAATATGAACAAACCCAAGAAGATATTGGCGCATAGCAAGAATGAACATATTGAGTCTGCGCAAACCCCAGTGAAGTTTTAACGGAAATAAAAACAGAATGCAAATATTTGCTTCATTTTTAAACTATGTTCAATTAAGTACAAAACAAAGACAAGGTATTGAATGTTCAAACTGATAAGCATTGTTTTTTTGGAAATATTTACTCATTTGGAATGTAATGCCTGCAACATGTTCCCAAGAAGATGGGAAAGGGGCATGTTCACTACTCTGCTACATCATATTTCCTTTTTACAATAGTCAATAAGCATTTGGGAGCTGAGCTTTATAGTTGGGATTCATTCCCATTCATACTGGATGTCCAATTCCAGTTGATCACCAATCTGGGGTCTCCATTCTTCTGTTTTGCACTTCATAATGTGCGACAAGTTTTCAATGGGAGACAGGTCTGGACTGCTGGCAGGCCAGTAGAGTAACGTGCACAATGTAGCTTGGCATTGTCTTCTGTAAAAAAGCTGTAACGTCTCTTAAAAACATGTTGCTTGGATGGCAACATGCCCTACTCACGAAAAGTTTGGGCTATTTGGCTTTCAGGTGAAATGTATGGAAAATGTAAAAAGTTGACGCTACTGTGATATCATATCATGAAAGCAGGACAAATTAAGTGTTGTGAATTTCTCCTCATTGGAAAACAGCAACTTGTGCAAAAAGTACTGAAACATTTCACACTTGGACATGTGCATTCAAAAGCTTTGATGTCACATTAAGTTCACATGTAAAAGTTTGAATGCATTTTAGGCTGCACCTGACTTTTCACCTGAAAATCAAATAACTTTATGTACCTTTAAATATCAATTTTGCATGTTAACATGCTATGGGAACTAACACACCCCGATATCATACATATACACGCCTGGCCGCGCAAACACATACACACAAATTTATGGCAGCAAATGATGTACTTGACTAAGTTTGGAAGTCTTGATATGAAAAAGCAAAATACTGTCCTGTTTCATGACATTGTTGAGTAAAAGTTATGACTTGAAGCATGTTGACATTTGTTCCGGTCCCGACCTGATGCACTGTTGAGTAAAAGCCATGACTTAAAGCATGTTGACATTTGTTCCGGTCCCGACCTGATGTCTTCTCTAACCTGACTCATCTCTTTTCAACAGGAACGTAATGCTGAGAACGCCATCGAGGCGCTGAAAGAGTACGAACCCGAGATGGGTAAGGTGTACCGCATGAACCGTAAGGCTGTGCAGAGAATCAAAGCCAGGGACATCGTTCCAGGAGACATCGTAGAGGTGGCGGGTAAGCCTACCAAACCCTTGGCGAAGCTTATTTACTCTTCCGTGTTGCTTTTTCTGAGGTGCAGGTGTGCTTTTGCTCTCAGCCGCTTGCACAGAAACATGTACTCCCGCACCCTTTGATGCCCATTCAAGAGTCTGGAACTATCGTTGGAATATCACACAAAACAAGATTACATAAGTCTTTCCCCCATATTCGCAGGTGCCAGAACTACCGTCCAGTTGTGTGTGTGTGTGTGTGTGTGTGTGTGTGTGTGTGGTTCGGTGTAAGTGGTTGTGGTCTTCCCTTGTGTTTAAGGCCCAGTTTAACTTTCCACAGCTTTCCACTTCCCTTTGCTTTCCATACTCTCAGTCTCACCACCTGGATGTTTGTCAGGTCTTCACTCCTACCATACACACACACACACACACACACACACACACACAGACACACAGACACTCATCTCCCGCTATAAACTCGCCCGTGTGTGGGCAACCTATCTAAATATAGTCGTGGTGTCATTGTGGTTTCAGCATACATGTACGGCAGACTTCATGTGCAAGCGCATGACCTCCGAGGATGAAGGTGGTCACTTGACCTTTGGCTCTCCCGCTTTTGGGAGCGTAGTCCATTGGCGTTGCATTTCCCTTTTTTTTGCTTGGTCTGGGAGTTTGGGCAGATTTGTGGGAGATCCATACATGAGTGAATCTAAAATACAAGAGGTCATCAGGTTTAACCCTTACATGCTGTTGGGAGAAATGTGATTCATTTTCCCCATTTGATAGCAATACAAGTACACTACATGTCATTATTTCACCGTGAAATGTGTTGACTTTTCTTAAAGTGACCTAAAATACTCCAAAAATGAAAATGCTAGCATCTTGTCATCCTTTTGTACCGGTTCGACAAAAATTATATAAACTGAGGCTGTGCCGAGTTAAATTTGTCCACAAAAATTGATTTGACATGTAGCAGCATGTTAAAAAAAAAAAAAAAAACGATGGCCATGGTTGTAATCTTAAAAAGTGAAACTGTACATTCCACAAATGTGCGCATGTTTTCTGGGACAGTGTTAGCGATGTTCAAGAGGGAGCTTGAAACAGTTGCGATAACTATCTGTGGTTCCATCACGTTTGCACAGCTTCCTGCAGAAACATGCACCTGTTGAAGGGTAATGAGGGGGATCTTTAAACAATGAAATAATAAAACAGCTATATGTATATATAATGTCAGAAAGGTTGCTATTATCCACCTATCCATCCGTGCGTTCCATTTTCAACACCACTTATCCTGAACAAGGTCACGGAGAGTTGCTGGAGCCTCTCCGAGCTGACTTTGGGCTTATACAACCTGTGTGGTTAAATGGGAACAATTATATGCCTCCCTTTTGAGTGTTTATGATTATGTCAGCGATAGTGCTTTGGAATTTGGGCTTGTTTCAGCCGGCGTGTTCCTTCGCACATGCGCGTGTATTCAGCAAGACTCACAGACAAGCTCACGCAGGTCGCAAAGCATCAAAAGTACTCTGCTCAATTCCCGCCTACCGCCAACCGCTACCCTCGTTGTAACTGTCAACACTGTACCGTCGTCATGACGACGACCCAGACTCACTTTTTGCTCACGCCTTTGTTATGAGAAACCTGGATGCTATTGTGGAGCTTTGAGCTGTGAGAGTGTTGTCATCGTTTTAGTTCCCTTATTAAGCCCAATGGAAAAGAGAGAAGTCAGGTTTCAGGGTTGAGAAATTACATTCGATTTTGCTGGCTTTTATTATAGACTGGGTACTCTGGCCAAAACTAAAAATAAAACACATGTTAGAATATATAAAGACTTGAAATTGTCCATAGGTGTGAATGTTTTTTTTTATTTGTCCTGGGTTTGGCTGGTGACCAGCATGTGCCCTGTCTCTTGCTCAAAACCGAGCTCACCCTGCAAACTGACCTGAATGACCACAAGCGGTATAGAAAATGAATGGCTCATGGACGGATGGATAATATAGTTCAAATTTCATTCTGAAAATATTTCAGACGAATGAATGAAAGAAGGCGGCCCGGTGGTTAGCGCGTTGACCTCACAGTGCAGAGGTACCGGGTTCAATTCCAACTCCGGCCTCCCTGTGTGGAGTTTGCATGTTCTCCCCGTGCCTGCGTGGGTTTTCTCCGGGTACTCCAGTTTCTTCCCACATTCCAACAAAACATGCATGACAGGCTGATTGAACACTCTAAATTGCCCCCAGGTGTAAGTGTGAGCGCGAATGGTTGTTTGTCTCTGTGTGCCCTGCGATTGGCTGGCAACCGGTTCAGGGTGTCACCTACCTATTGCCCGAAGACGGCTGTAAAAGGCTCCAGCACACCCGCGACCCTTGTGACGATATGTAAATTCAAAAATGAATGGATGTTCAATTGAATAAATTCTTCCCCATTGAGAAACCAAATCAAATCACTTCTCGAGAATTTCTTTGTGGGTTCATCATGTGGTGGCAAACAGAAATGCATTTTGTGTTTAATTGCCTGTGTGCTGGATATTCGCTCTCAGGAAGATAGCCGAGCACTTCATTCTGCCCAAAAGTCCCATACGAAAACCATCTCACACAAACAGTGCTACATGGGTACACTGACAAAGAAAATAAATCTGCATCATTGAACTTACTTCATTAAACTCCCAGTTTTTTTTTTTCCTCTACCTCAGATTACCCGGAGGTGGTTCCACTGGAACTTGATGTGAGGAGGGTAAAGTAAACTGTATGGAGGTATTGGAAAAGGACACCATTTGACCACAAATGCCTCAGAACAGAAAAAAATATATAATAAATATATTTACATAAGGTTCCACCCCTGCAGTGTACTTGCCCTCTCGTAGGTACTTCGCTGGCGACGCTGACCGCCGTTATGACACGCTTGCCTTTTTGCGCCTCCGTCGGAACTTTCCTTGAGGTTTTTAATGGAGTGAGTGCGGCGGTCTCGGTGTCAGGATTGTGTGAGGGTTTACAGAAGACCTGAAGAGATGGAAACCTGCGCTGCGCTTCTCCCATTAAACGAGTCGCGTTTACTCTGCCCAGTTTCTTATGCAAGAGTGAGATTCTGACTGTGGGGTTGTGTCAAAAGCAGACGGCAAACTGAGCCAGCTGAACTTCGAATTTGTTCTGAGAAGACACTCTCAATGGACACTTTATTAGGCACACTGGCTAATCTCATAAAAGCACAGGTGTCAAAGAAAAGGCCCGGGGGCCGGATCTGGACCCCCATATAATTTTCTGTGGTCCGCGAAAGCGAATCAAGCACGTCAAGTTCCACGATGCTTGCTAAAGTCTGAACCAAAATTTCAAATTGTCATATGTAATCCACAATAACAGTCCTTATTCTTGACTTCTGGTTTTAAAACTAGTTATTCATCAATTTGTTGTGTGCCTGTGTATGTAATATGTGGAGCAGATGAAACTTTATATGGTTTCCCCAAATTCATTACGCCCTCCAAGGGAAACCGTAACTACAATGTGGCCCGCGACAAAAATGAATTTGACACCCCTGCATTAAAGCAATATAAGAGCTGTCTGCATACCCGTACCAACCAGCACGAATCGTATCGTGAGAGTGTCGTACATTTTGTGACAGCCAATCGACATGTTATGTTTGTGATTCAACTGTATCAGAGAGATTATTTCCAAAGGTAGATTTCAGAAAGGGAAAGTGTCTGATGGAGGCAAGGGAATCTGAAGGTAGGCGTTCTCTCTCCTGCCCTCGGCCATTGCGGCCTTGGCCAACTTGAAGCCTGCAGCCGTCTCCCACGCAAACGCAACCCACGTTGCACCCGACACCCTGTCTCCATCTCCCATAGGTGCTACACAGAGAGGCCGGCAGCTCAATGAAGTCCACGTTGTGATAAATGCAATGGCGGCTCATGAGATGATTTCTTTCAAAAAAAATGACGTCGGTCATACATTTGTAAAATGCATGATTCTTTTTAATGGAGTTTTTCATTTCAGTTGGTGACAAAGTTCCAGCCGACATCAGGTTGACCTCTGTTAAGTCTACCACCTTGAGAGTGGACCAATCCATCCTCACAGGTACTCTCAACAGTCTCTTTATTCAAATTTGATTTGTATGGATAGATTTGTGTGTTTTTGACTGTAAAATTAGAACTGGAATTTGCCCATTAGGCACAATCAAACACTCCTTCCTCATCATCCACCGAATCGAATCCATTGTCGGAATTAAAACAATTATTCTGACGCCATCTTTTCTACAGGGGAGTCTGTGTCCATCATCAAACACACTGACCCAGTTCCTGACCCCAGAGCTGTCAATCAAGACAAGAAGAACATGTTGTTTTCTGTGAGCGTAACCTCAGCATTATTTACGTTGTCATTTATGCCTCTCATCTCAACTTTAAGTCTATGTGTTCATGTCGAAAATAAAACAAATGGATAATTGATACTAGATTTATTAGCCCCAAAATATATAAATGATTCCAATTTGGAGCTGATTGCTCAATTATTTATGTTGTCATTTATGCCTCTCATCTCAACTTTAAATCTGTGTTCATGTCGAAAATAACAAAACAAATGGATAATTGATACTAGATTTATTAGCCCCAAAATATATAAATGATTCCAATTTGGAGCTGATTGCTCAAAAGTGAACAGAAAAGACAGATTGAAGACTGACATCTGCATCCGTCGTTTGGCGGGGGCTCTCTTTCTCAGACAGTCAACAAAGCTGCTTGAACTAACAACACCAAGTTAAAGTTGTACTTAAAGTGATGCTAATTGCTCCTCAAGTGGGATAAAGACTTGACATGTAAAAATCCACTCTGAGCTATTCATTACACTCGTGTTCAACAAGCAGCAACTTGTAGAAAAAGTGTTGTTTCCAACACGTCCGTGGTGAATCTGACGCTTCCCTGTGTGGCTCAGCGGATCGTTTTCCTCGAGCACAAGTCTGAATTTCATTCTTCTCTAATGTGAGGCACACTGGGTTTTTTCCCCCCTCCTCCAGTCTTCCATGAGGTTAAGTGTATTTGGACTGCAATAGCACAATGAGCTCTAGTGTGTACACAACTTGACTCTTTACTATTTCGAATGCATGTTCTGTTATAATCTATCCATTTTCTATGATACTATTAATAGTAACTCTGGTTAGGTGTTGGCGAATGTGATTTTATCTTGTGGTAATGGGTACACTTGACCAGTGTTGCCATAGGTACCTTGAAAAAGTATCTACCGTATTTTCCGCACTATCAGGCGCTTCGGAGTATAAGGCGCACCTTCAATGAATGGCTTATTTTAAAACTGTTTTCATATATAGGGCACACCGCATTATAAGGCGCATAGAATAGACGCGACAATAGTGACTGCGGTTGCTTTATATATCCACAAGATGGAGCTACGCTAAAGGGAATACAATACAATACAGCGTTATTTATATAGCGCTTTCACAACCGCCACAGCTGTACCAAAGCGCTTTCCAGAACGTCCAAGAAATCAGAATATTGATCGGTAAATAAGGCGCATCGGCTTATAAAGGCGAACTGTCGGCTTTTGAGAAAATTGAATGCTTTTGGGTGCGCCTTATAGTGCAGAAAATACGGTCGTTAACTTGATGATCACTTGATTTTAAATTAACTTAGGGGAGTTACTTTTAGCCAACGCGACAATTCCGAAGAAACCAGTATTCCATCAGCGACTCGAGAATAAAGCCAAATGCACCAAAATAAACATGTTTGTCTGGTGATTTAAAAATAATCCGTGCATGATTATGAGTCAGGACTCTACGTAAATACCTTGCCTGACTGAGTGATGTATTAAAATGTGTGGTGGGGCGTCAACCTTTCACCTACAACCATCTCATTTTCCGCAGGGCACCAACATCGCTGCGGGCCGGGCTATAGGCGTCGTCGTGGCGACCGGAGTTGCCACCGAAATCGGCAAAATCCGCAATCAGATGGCGTCAACAGAACAAGAAAAGACGCCGCTGCAGCAGAAGTTGGATGAGTTCGGCGAGCAGCTCTCCAAGGTCATCTCCCTCATTTGCGTGGCTGTGTGGGTAATCAATATCGGTCACTTCGGGGACCCCGTCCACGGTGGCTCCTGGATGCGGGGAGCTATCTATTACTTTAAGATAGCAGTGGCCTTGGCTGTGGCTGCCATCCCCGAAGGCCTGCCTGCCGTCATCACCACTTGCCTGGCCCTCGGAACCCGTCGCATGGCCAAGAAGAACGCCATCGTGCGGAGTCTGCCCTCGGTGGAGACCCTCGGCTGCACCTCTGTTATCTGCTCTGACAAGACGGGGACCCTCACCACCAACCAAATGTCCGTCTGTAGAGTAAGTTACGATTCCACTTATTGTAATTACACCCCCCAAATCTGCTTTTGGTTGATTTGGGGGTTTGCCACTCTAGACCTGGAGTGTTAAACTCATTTTCAGGGGCCACGTCATAGTTGTGGTTCCACACAGACTGCTGTTCTGCCCTTCACAGGCATGGTTATTGCATTTATTTTTACCTAGACCTTGAATTTGAAATTAGACGTCCCGGAAAACGTGACAACCAATTATTTAAGTGTGTAATTATTCTTCAATTCATGTTACACACCCAACATGGCATTTGGTTTGATCTGATTCATGTTCTCCAATTCAACATAGACAGTCAGACAATTTAAGAGAGAAGGAACAGTTTGCTCAGAAATCATTTGGGGGGGAATTCTAAATTATTCATACCAGTGGCCAGAGTTCCTTATTCTTCTTTTGCTGTGTGCTTTATCTTTATTTATTTTCTGGGAGACATGCATATTACAGACAATGGCCGCGTTTATATTCGTTTTGGGATTGTAGGAGACAACCTCTGGTGGTACTGCACACTGTTGCCATGACTCAGCCGATCCCACAACACTGTACACATCGATCTCATCAGTTTACCAAAAATCACTTTATCCACTGCATTGGAGACTTAGCCTCACCTTGAACTGCAACATCTGGTGCTTCGCTAGCCCCCCCTATGCAAAACCATTCATTTCGTTTCCACAGAGTACATGTCAGTGGTGGTTGTCTTAAGTTGAGTAACATTGAGATTTTGCAAAGCAAAAAAAGGGATTAGCAGCTTTGGCTTAAGTTATTCAAAAGCATATTTATTTATATTATTATTATTTATTTTTTTCGTGGGTGTTGAAACCCTCCATAGCCCACCAGACAAATACCCCCACTCACAAGATGACGTGGCATGCCGTGTGTGTGTGTGTGTGTGTGTGTGTGTGTGTGTGTGTGTGTGTGTGTGTGTGAGAGAGTGTGAATAATGTGTAGCTGCAGGGAGTTCCCTCAAACTTGGCGGATGTGTAGGAGTGACCTCACCGCAAACCTTTAAACCCTCCCAGGCACAGGAAGACTAAGCCCAGCTGACGTTGGCAAATATTGACCCGCATCCACCTAAAGGGGAGGACCTGACAGGGAATAAGGCTGCACGCTCATATACCGTCTCCCCCACAATATGAGGAACAACTGCAGTTCTGCAAAAAAATATATATATATTCTGATGCGAAGTATGTTGAGGCTCTGATCGAGTTAAATAATGTCACAAAATATTCGGAACAGCTCCCAGTATGATGCAGGGCAGTTCGACAACACTGTGAAAAGTTAAAAGTATTATGACATCCTCAAGGCATGAGCGCAAGAAGAGTTCTCTTCACCTGGTAGTCACTTGAATTGTTACTAAGGAGTCTGCAAAAGCCATGAAAGCGTTTTCCAAGAAACTTTATGAAGGGGAATATGATTTTGAAAAATAATTGAATTCTTCTTTTTTTCTCCTCAATATTATGAATTAAGATGGGGTTAATTTTGCCATCTTTAAAATGATCTCACCCTTTCTCATCACAGTAGGACCATTTTTTTTCAGATCCATCGTTTTCTGATCCGTATCCCAAACTCCCTTTTCCCTTTGAGCACATGCAAACCCGAATAGTGGCTACTCGGCCGTCATCCCCACGCAAGCTGAGATAGTGAGGAGATGAATCCGATCCTGTGCCACTATGACTGAGTCACATTGATCACACTGTGCCTTGTTACCGTGGAGACCATGGCAGATCAGATAGTGAGGAAAAAGTGGACGGAGGAGCAATCTTATTATATTTCTCAGTCGCTGCTTTGGCTGCACTGGGTGTTCTCTTGTGGAAGTCATCGGGGTCCCCAAATAGCCAGTTGTTGATTTGTTCGCGAGTTATGGAACTGGGCCTCATAAACCTTTTGTCTGCCGCTTTTAGTTGACCAGACGACTAAGGTGCAATGAGGTCGTTTCTTTTAACATTGAGCCTCTCTCTCCTGTGTCAGGACGACCCATAGATCCTCTTGCAATAACATTTCAAAGTCATGAAACTTGGACACAGACATTCATGCCTTCATTGGAACATTTCCACGGTCACCTCCTGACTTTTCCTCCTTGGATAAATGGATACAAATGATTACTTTATAGTGTTTTTTTCCCCCCCTTTTCCAGTAAAATGCAATGCAACAGTCTGCAGGATAGGATGAGACTGTCTTGATCATGCATTTAAATCAGAGCTTCCGTCGAATGAGTGATACTCTCAACTCCCCATCTCCAATGTTTGTTGCTGCTACGAGCAGTGGTGGAGCTACAGGGTGCCCAGGGGTGGCCAAGGCCACCCGTCGTCACTCTGTAACCAACCCCCCTGGCTACCCTCATACCTCGAGGAAAATGTTAATATCTGATTTTTCTGCCATTTTTACATGAATGCAGTAGCCTATTGTTCGACCCCTTGATACTCCGCTACATCTTTTTTTTTTTTTTTTAACGGTAAATTTAAATAATAAAATAAATCATCCGAATGCAAACTCTACAAAAATCTCTTGTCAAGAATATTCAATTGTGAGACCCCTTGATACTCCGCTACATCTTTTTTTTTAACTGTGTATTTAAATAATAAAATAAATAATCCGAATGCAAGCTCTACAAAAATCTCTTGTCAAGAATATTCAATTGTTACAGTCAATGTCAATCAAAATCATCAATTCACACCACAGCAAGCAAACAACATGGCCGAGAAGGATTTGTTTATCGTACCATCCACAATCATGGGGTCATGAAATGAAATGCACACTGATGAAGACTCAAGCTTTGGCCACCAATCAGTGAAGCATGCGGTCCATTTATTATTAAGTGCAAAATACATTTTTAGCTTCATCCTGCAGTCTATTGACATTTTTTTCATAATCTCAAACAGTTTCAAACATGTTTTCCAGCTTGTGTGTGTGTATGCCTGTGTGCTTGTATCTATGGATTATGCAATCCGTTTTTTTAAAGAGAAGAGACCGTAATGTTTTCTTGTTCAGTTGATATATTTAATCCACACAAATCTTCTTGTGTATACAACCATACTTGTATTACACATGCGGTGCATCCCGTTGTTTTTCCTGTCACCTGCGAGGGTTCAGTTCGCGTTTAGTGCCCCAATGCGTGCCAATCAATCTACTTAAAGATGGTTTTAGGGAGTTTGAGGATTCAAGAAAGTTAGAAACGTAACAAAGGCAAGAGCCTTCAAGTGTCCTATTTTCCTTGACTTGATTTATGTTGCACAAAAGTGTGAGTGTGTGTGGGGGGTGGGGGTGGGGGGGTGAGTTAGTGAGTGAGTGACTGACTGATGAGGCATAACATGATGTGTGACTCCCCCGCTTGTTTGGAAATTGGCAGAGGGTGGAAATCAAAGATGTGAGTAAAGGATTTTTGGGGCCTTCTCCAACAGCAATCAGTCATCCGCAGCGGTGATGTCACACGGCGGACACACTGCAATCGGCTCGCTGGTTTTGAATTGAAAAAGACAAGCGAGGCCAGGTTTTCGGATTCTCAGTGGGCAGCCGTTTAGAATTAAGGAGCGGTTGTTTGAGCGCCGCAATTGGCTAGATCTGCGCAAGCTGTCTTCAAGACCGTGGAATCTGTCATGTCAAAAACTATCCGTTCCTGGACAATGTGTGTGTTTTTTTTCTTCCCCATGGAAAGTAATATAAATGAAAGAAAATCGGTCAAACTGTGAGTGCAAATGGTTGTTTGCAGACATGTGCTCTGCGATTGGCTGGCGACCAATCAGTCTTGGTTTCCAAAAGTCTCCTGTGATAGGCTGTAGCTCACCGCCGGCAACCCTAAAAAGCACACGTGACATAGAAATTGAACGGGCTGATGGATTTGTGTGTCACAAAGTGACAGAAAATTTTGCTTGAAAGAAAGTCACTTTAGTATCCATCTTCCATGCAAATGTATTCCATTTTTTTTTTTTATGTGAAATTGAATTTGCGCACCTTCACTCTCACATAGACAAAGTAAAATGACTTCTTTTGCACTTCGAATTAGATCAATTACATGACAGTTCGTAACTAATCTCGGCTAAGAATAGAAGCGACATGTTTTCGCACGAACACATGAACTGTGGCTGCGCAGCTATTGTTTTTGTTTTTTCCCCTCTCCAGATGTTCGTGGCGGACAAAGTGCAGAATTCCAGCTGCACCTTGCATGAGTTCTCGATAACAGGATCCACATATGCACCTGAAGGGGAAATGTAAGTTTCATATCTTAAACTTAAAAAGAAAAAAAAAAGGAAAAAAGAGTTCTTCTGCAATAATTCAATTGTGTAGAGTGCATGTCTTTTATCTCGTTATTTCATATCGTGCTTAAAAATGAAAAATTATGATAGCGTCCTGTCCAAAAAAAACTAAGCGATGTTGAAACTGAACGACGGGGCGTTTTTAAGTGTGTCTGCATGTTGTTTGTTTAGCTGCACAGTTAAGAATGTGATTCCACGTCAACCTGTGGCTTTCATAACAGCACAGCGTGGGTTATTGTGTGGGAGCTTTGCTAGCAACGGCTGCGTTCTCTGCTGGGAAGCGGCGCGACGCAAGTCGTCAGGCCACCGGCGCCGTGGATCTTGAGAACGCACGCCGTCCCGCAAATTCCACACCGGCACTGAAACCGTGTTTACATGACAATACCGTATTTTCCGGACGATAAGTCGCAGTTTTTTTGTAGTTTGGCTGGGGGTGCGACTTGTACTCTGGAGCGATTTATGGATGAAATTATTAACACATTATTATATAATTTCACATGTTATATTCACATTAAACCACAAGAGGCCGCTCTAGACCTGTGTTGTTAAAACCACGATGAGTCTGATGTACACGACGTCGAAGAGGAAGCGCTGTATCTTCTACCTCCGGAGTTGGTGGAGTTGCTTTAAAGTGACACAGAGGATGAAGATTCCATTGGATTTAGTGATTTGGAGTGACATTGATGGTTTGGTGAACTTGTTAGCATGTTCTTTATGCGGTAGTTATCTGAAGAACTCTTAATATGTTACTTGAACATACCAAACGTTCTCAGTTCGTCGTTTATGCGTCATGTAACGTTAGCATATTGTACATTTATTCTGCGTGTTTTCTATTTATTTATTTTTTTTAATTGCCTCAAGATGACGTGTCTGTTCTTGGGGTTGGATTTTATCACATAAATTTCCCCCCAAAATACGACTTATACTCCCGTGCGACTTATGTATGTTTTTTTTTGTTCTTTATTATGCATTTTATGGCTGGTGCGACTTATACTCAGGAGCGATTTATAGTCCAGAAAATACGGTAGTTTCTCATCTCAACCCTGGTATGCTAAACAGCCTCCTCATGTCATGAATTTTCATGAGCGCCCGATGTGTGGTGAACTGTAAAATGTTTCCCCCTTGTGTTGAAAAATTTTAGCGTCTGTTGGTCTGTTTTTTTTTTCTCTCTCCAGACTGAAAGGAGACCGGTCAGTCCAGTGTGGAGACTATGATGGACTTTTGGAGTTGGCCACTGTGTGTTCCATGTGCAATGACTCTTCATTGGATTACAATGAGGTCATTAAAAGCGCACACACACACACACACACACACACACACACACACACACACACACTCACACACACACACACACAGCAGTACTAAATATAGTTCTGTTGCTATACAACTAAGCAACATTGCGTCGTTTTGGTGAGTGTCCTTTTTTTGTTCGAAGAGCTCGTTTTAGCCCAATCTTGAGCGAAAATTCTTGGAATTGCTTTTCTCACCTCTTTGTCATGGCCACAGTATCTTAGTAACCAGACTGAAGAGAGAGGCCGGGGATAACACAACTTAAATTGCATGTATCCTCCCTGGCCTAACTGATCCGCGGCTGTTTTGCCGCCACTTTAATATGTTTTTAGGTGATGAAATACCTGAGTGGGAGCCCAAGCAGAAAAGAGGAGCAGCTGAGCACCAGAGAGGGGGGGAGGAGGGGGTGGACGAGGAGTTTTATTGTTTTGTGCTGTCACACAAACAAATGATTGGCCATTAGTGCGTCCTCTGCCCTACTTCACTTTTCAGCACCTTTTAAAGAGACTTCACGAGTATGACTCACCACCGGGGTGGGTTTCCAGCAGATCTAAATATTGCCCTTGACAGAATGTCGAGAGCAAAGGGAAATGAGTGACTTGTTGAGTATCCTGCTTTTAGCCCGTGTAATTGAGAATGACGCCTTTGCGAAGGTCATTGTGACCAAAGAAATACATTTTTGAACAACACCATTGCAGCGGTGCAGCAATTTAGTAACTCGAGTTTAAATTGTCGGCATTTTCATCCTGTGTGCTTCCAATAAATTTAACGTGCTTTGTTAAGAGTGCAGAAAATATGACAAAGTGGAATGAATACATCTGAGCTTTCGGGTTGCTAAGCCATACAATGTTAATTAAACATGCTGTGCCATGAAATTTGTACGCTACAAGAATACAGACAATAAATTCTTTTGATTTGAACGACTATCCACCGTTTTATATAATTTAAAAAAACAATTCCCTTCTTTTTCTTCATGAAAGGTCTTTTGACATTCTTTGGTCAAAGAATAAAAGCACTTTCAGCATCCGTCTGTCACATGAGTTCAAATCACGTTGCTTTGGGAGGGGCAGCTCTTTCTCATGCAAGTGTACTCAGGCTTTTGTTTCCATTTTTCACACTCTTTGGAAAAGAGTAACCAATCTAGCATTTAATAATTTGGTGGCTGAAAAAAAGATCAAACTGCTGGAATCACATAAACGTATCGGTGCAGTTGATGTAACGTAATTTTGGCGAGTTTGATTCGGGGCGGAGACATATCCTGGACTCTGTGGACATGTTGTGGGGCATGTTATCGTATTTCATTCATAAATATAACAACAACGTATATCGAACCCTTTGAATCATTGCAGACTTTAAAGAGAATGAAAGGAGCCAAATCAAGTTGGCTGTGCTCACACCCACAACGGCACAGAGCGCCTGCTTTAAATTGCGCCAAGCCGTGCGCCTCTGCGAAAACACCCACAAAACAAAGTTCAGCCCACCCCTGCGCAGGTTTTAAACCACGTTTCACACCAGACCCGCATTGGTCACAAAAACGGTCAACTATTTCTCATCCCGTTACCGAGGATGCACTTTTGTAATGCAATACAAAATCGATGTTGTCTCTTAAAGGACATCTGCTTCCTCTTGCTAAGCTAATAACATCCTATAAATTAGCCCGTGTTTTACCGTGACACAATTTACCAAACAAATGGTGATTTGCGTTTCATATTTTCATTGACTGATTAGTGTCATAACAAATGCTTGTTAATGTTTCTCTCAGGCCAAAGGCGTGTACGAGAAAGTGGGGGAAGCCACAGAGACGGCTCTTACCACCTTGGTGGAGAAGATGAATGTCTTCAAAACGGACCTTTCCGGACTCAGCAAGGTGGAGCGTGCTGGGGCCTGCAACTCGGTGAGCCTCATGAAAGAGTGCAATTGTGCAAACATCATTGGCAGTACAAGCTTTGTGGTTTTAACAACACTCTTATCAAAGTCATTTTGACATTTTAAACTGTAAATGCGACAGATCGAAGTGAGAAAACAAAATCAGCAGTGATTATTCAATTCAACAGCCGGATTGCCATAAAGAATCGTCCAAATTCTAATACGCCGCTCCTCACGAGGGTCGCAGGCGTGCTGGAGCCCATCCCAGCTGTCTCCGGTGAAATAAAAAGGGTCAAAGGTCATTTGTCAGTGTCTTAACCCTCTTTTACATTGCAAGGCCGCCAAACGGCCTCGTCAGAGCGGAACAAAACATTTGGCAGCAAAAAGGATTTGTTTTTACAACCGAACAAAGAAATCAAGTTGATAAAAAAATCTATTTTCGTGCCGAAATCGTGTGTGCATTTATATAGCGAGATGATGAGTGATAATGTCAGCGCAAATATCTTGTGTAACTTCAAATACTTGGCGCACACGCGGCATTACACAACAGGCAAGGCGACTCCAATGTGAAACTATCCCACGTTCTCCGGCATTCACAGTTTACAGGTGACTTAGAGCTCTGATATTCCCTCTGAAGATGTTTCTGGCCATTTCATGTTTCGTTTGTGCAGGACGGGGTGTGTAGAAGTGAAAACTATCAAACTTGTTTCATATTGCCTAATCAATCATCATTTATAAAGTCGACTCTGACTGAGAAGGACATCTAGTGGTCGAACCAGACCTGATGCAGAGTACAAGAAAATGATGATGACGCTGTTCGTGACGTTTCTTCAACATGTTGTTTGCACTTGGTATTTGCTAACGTGACGAATGTGGTCATGCCTTCGTGATGTTGGTATTTGTTCGAAAGCTGCCTCCTTTGACTGAATCAAACCCTCCAGCTGCCCCCCCGCACCCCCAAAAAAAACCTCCATGACACTAGCCATGATCTTCCCATGCTTTTTTATTTATTCCTGGGTAATCTGACTTCCTTCCAAATTGCAAAGATATTCACGTGAGGTTCTTTAAACATTTTAAATTGTCAATAGGTGTGTAGGTAAGAAAATGGAAATAATCTATTGATCCCTGCCCAGGTCTGAAGCCAACGTCTGTTTGGCTCCCTTCATAATCTTTATAGTTTTTTTTTTTTTTAATTGCCGTTGTTCCATGTCGCCCTTCAGGTGATCAGGCAACTGATGAAGAAGGAGTTCACCTTGGAATTCTCTCGCGATCGCAAGTCCATGTCGGTCTACTGCACGCCGGTCAAGCCCGGCTCTCAGAGCAAGATGTTTATCAAGGCACGGGAGAATCGTACAATTCAAGAATTTCTTTTTCCTTTCTATCACATTCTAATGTTTCTTTTTGCCTGTATAGTCAGTTGTAGTCTTTTTCAACAGGGTGCTCCAGAGAGCGTGATCGAGCGATGTCAATACATGCGTCTGGGAACCGGGAAGGTGGCACTGACACCGGCCTTGCGCGAGCAGCTCATGTCCAAGGTCCGTGACTGGGGAACGGGGCGGGACACCCTGCGCTGCTTGGCTCTGGCCACCCGTGACAACCCCCCACGCAAGGAGGACATGGACTTGGAGAATTCCAGCAAGTTTGTGGACTATGAGGTACGTTGTGATAAAAACTAGACAAAACATGGGTAACTTTTCTTGAGCTGAAATTAGATTTACTGTATTAACTCATTCACTCCCAAAGACGTTTTTAAACGTCTTTTCAGACTTGGTTCAGAATTGGCTGGTACTGAATGAGTTTTTAATATGAAAACTTTTTTTTTTTTTGCCCCACCTCGTCATGTTTCACTTGACTTGCTGCTAGGCGGAGTCATAACTGCCCATATGCAAATGAAAACGTTTGCGAGCTGACATCACCACATCTTGAAACTAATACTCTTTTTTTTTTTTCCCTCCTTGTTTCGTTTTAGTTGAGCCTCACATTCATCGGCTGTGTGGGCATGCTGGACCCGCCGAGAAACGAGGTGATAGGCTCGGTGAAACTCTGCAACGAAGCAGGTATTCGTGTGATCATGATCACGGGGGACAACAAGGGCACAGCGGTGGCCATCTGCAGGCGCATCGGCATCTTCGGCGAGAAGGAGGACGTGGCGGGAAAGGCCTACACCGGCCGCGAGTTTGATGATCTTTCACCGGAAGCCCAGAAAGAGGCTGTGAAACACGCACGATGTTTCGCACGGGTGGAGCCGGCTCACAAGTCCAAGATTGTTAGCTACCTGCAGTCCTTCGAGGAAATCACCGCCATGGTGAGCCTAAAGAAGAATCATTGAATCATTTTTTTCCAGGTGATGTCTGGCTCAGCTCAAGTATTTCTTCTGGCAAAAGTTGTGAAAACGGAAACATGATGGGTTTGTCCGACTTTTGGTAGCCTGCTGCTATTGTAGCATCCACAATGTTATGGTGCCATCCTTGGGGAGTAACACGTATTAAAAAGTAACACATACACTATAATAGGGACTTTTTCTGTATGATAATGAATTCATTGTCATATCATTTTTTTTTTTTTTTTTTTTTAAATAAAACACCGTCCAATGCCGTAAGACTATGTAATAACGCGGCTTGTTGACAGCCGTAATTAGTTTTTCATGTCATTATTTTATTCTGGCCTAGTCGTGTTTTTCATCCAAATTCATTCATTCATTCATTTTCCGATCCGCTCGTCCTCACAAGGGTCGCGGTGGGGGGGGTACTGGAGCCTATCCCAGCCATCTTGGGCAGTAGGCGGGGGACGCCGTGAACCGGTTGCCAGCCAATCGCAGTGCACACAGAGACAAACAACCATCCGCGCTCACATTCACACCTAGGGACAATTTGGAACAATTCAATCAGCCTGCCATGCATGTTTTTGGAATGTGGGAGGAAACCAGAATACCTGGAGAAAACCCACGAAGGCCCGGGGAGAACATGCAAACTCCACACAGGGAGGCCAGAGTTGGAATTGAACCCAATACCTCTGCACTGTGAGGCCGACGCGCTAACCACTGGACCACCTGGCCGCCCCTTCATACAAATGTTTACTGTAATTCGAATTACAGCATTCGCGCTCAAGATTTTGATAGACCATGGTGGACACAACCGACTCAAATCCATCAAACTTGTTTCGGTCTTGAATTAAACAGACCTCGACAAGAAAGATCACAAAATGCTGGAGGATGTCCATTGTTGATATTTGATTTGCTGTGTCACATTTCTCTTGCTCTTGTCATGCTAGGATGATGTCACTGTTTACAGAAGCTGCTATCCCGCCTGCATTCCACTTTATCTGATATATGCTGCATTTATCTGATAGTTCTACTATGTATGGTATGTCTCCCTTGCCTGTTACCGGGTTTGAACATGCGATTCATCCTTCCTTTCAAAATATATCAAAGGATAACGGGCATGTTTCAGTCCTCCCCTGCAGCTGCTGTCTTCTATCAGACACTGTCATCTTTTACGCGCTCTGCTGCTTCCTCTCTGTCTCGGCAGCAGTATGATGCATTGTAGTTTGCGCTACGGGCCACCTCTCCCTGCTGCTTCCTCAATGATTGTTAAATCAACGCTTTTTCTCATCACAGACTGGAGATGGCGTGAACGATGCCCCCGCCCTGAAGAAAGCAGAGATCGGCATCGCAATGGGCTCGGGTACAGCGGTGGCCAAATCAGCCTCCGAGATGGTACTCTCTGATGATAATTTCTCCACCATTGTGTCTGCTGTGGAGGAGGGCCGGGCCATCTACAACAACATGAAGCAGTTCATCAGATACCTCATTTCCTCCAACGTGGGCGAAGTCGTGTGGTGAGGAAGAGCGACGCGCTGAGATACCGCAGTCATTTTTCATTCGTCTCAATGTTTATGTCCGTTCCCCTGCAGCATCTTCTTAACCGCCATTCTGGGTCTCCCTGAGGCTCTGATACCAGTCCAGTTGTTGTGGGTCAATCTGGTGACCGATGGTCTGCCCGCCACCGCCCTGGGCTTTAACCCCCCTGACCTGGACATCATGGACAAACCTCCACGTAATCCCAAAGAACCTCTCATCTCAGGATGGCTTTTCTTCCGCTACTTGGCCATTGGAGGTACTTACTGAAATCGTTGTGCATCACTTGCCTTTCATCCACAGCTTGCTTTAAAAGAAACATGTTTGTTTTTTTTTTGTTGTTGTTTTTTTTTTTTTAAATTTAACGCAGTTCCCAAATGTATGCGGCGATATTTTTTTCAAAATGCACCAAGCACAGTTTATACAGCATTATTCTCACCTTGCTGATATCAACCAGTTTTAGAGGCGCGTTATCTCATTTAAATGAGCCAGCCTTAATCCCCGCCCTGTTTTCTGCTGGGCCAAATGCAAGTCTGGCGTTTATTGCAATGAAGTGCAACCCATGTGCAAAGAAGTGTCCCGAATAGCTATGAAAAGATTTTAACTTGTGGTGTCAGCAGTTCATAAACAAGACTGTGTATGAACACAGGGACACGCTGGCAAACATGGAAACCCTCTCCTGCGTTTTCTTTATAAAACGGAACCCCTGTAACGCTGTGTAAACGTAAAATTTGCATATGAATTTTTCAAGACTGGAGTCGTAACAACTGCTGTACATTTTTTGTCTGTCTTAGGCTATGTGGGTCTGGGGACCGTGAGTGCCGCCACTTGGTGGTACCTGTTTGATGAAGAAGGGCCACAAGTGTCTTTTTATCAGCTGGTGAGTCCCAAACTGATTCTCTCTCCACAATGTTTTCAATGTAGTGGACAGATTCCCCCGTTCTGTACTGTCAGGTGGCATAGCATGAGCTTCCAAAGCCCAGGGCTAGTCAAGCAATCACACTCTCAACAGGCAGTCCTGTAGGGAGTTTGCTTTGTCTCTCTCGGGCTGCTCTCGAAGGCAATCCAGAAGTTTCAACCAAAACAAGGATGAATTGGCAGGTGTAACAATTCCGTACTCTTTTTAAAAAACAACAACTTTTTTTTCTTACCCTTTCAGGGACAGCGGTGACGACAGTGGACAGTTTATCATGTTCTCAGGTTACAGGGTGCATGAAAGGGTTAATGCAAGAAGCGTACCGCTGGCAAAAAAAGCTGAAATATCACATCACTTTTCACAGAATTATTTATAAGAGTTCATAAAACCTTTGTCATTTAAAACATGGACTTCATGACATTTCCTGGTATATCGTTTAGTGTGGCAGCAATGCGCTTCCATATGTAGCCATGGAGGCTTCCAGGCCCCTCCTGTTGATCGGTGAAGAGCTCTGCTACCTTATGAGGGTTGAATCCTTTCTTTGGTCGCTACAAACCCATTTCAGAAGACTTCAGTACGCATGCTGATAACGATGTCCTCCACGGTGCTCAGCAGCGATGAAATCTCACCACATGTCAAGCCAAGCAACAAGCTATATTCTTGTTACCGTATTTTCCGCACTAAAAGGTGCACCTAAAAGCTCACAGTGCGCCTTAAAATTCATTATGGTAATATTTCGACCCCCAAAATGGCTCCTTGCTCGAGACATGCTGACAACGCAGAGTTCAAACTTAAGGTGATCGGTTACTCAGTTGAACATGGACATAGATCAGCGGCAAGAGAGTTCAACGTTAACAAGTCAATGTTGTAACTTGCTGTTGGTTAAGTGAACCGTGTCGCTGCTTTATTAAATAGGTTTTTGTTGCGTCTGATCGTTCTGTTGGCGTTTCCTTGAGCGTAACTCCATCTCGTGGATGCATTGTCGATTGCGTCTTATAATGCGGTGCGCCCAATGTATGAAAAAAATGACAAAATAGGCCATTCATTGAAGGTGCGCCTCATAATCCAGTGCGCCTTTTAGTGTGGAAAATATGGTACATTCTCTTATCATTTAGCATTTCTTGTTCTAATAGAAAAATATCTAGTCTGATCTGTTGGAATGCAGCATTTTATCTCATCGGAATTTTTTTTTTTTTTTTATGTCCTGTGTCACAATCCTTCCTGCTGTGGTGGAATGTTCCCCTGTGTTCTTGGCAACACATCAGCTTGTTAGCCAGACATTCACACCTGCAGAGCTCAGCTGAAGCTTGTTATCCGGCCACCTTAGAAGCAGCCTCTACTTCAGCGTTGCCAGATCATCTTTATGTCATTACAGTCTTTCCAGTGTTCACTTCCACATTTACTGCAGTTTTTTGATCTTGTTTATACCTGGAGAAAGCGGTGCGCCGTAATCACCGTGTGTAGTGGGAATGAGCTGCGGCTGACCTCGATTCGGGGCATTGTGAGTTGGTGGGGAGTGGATAAGATCCCGCTCGGCGTTCGTAAAGGGCCGTGGGCCCGTCTTGGTTAACATACCTCACCGAAGTGGCTAGGGAGAGAAAAGTCTGGGCTCCCCTGCTTGGCAACTGCCTCCGTAAACCAACCTTGGAAAAGCAGAAGAAATGGATCGAAGGGTGGATGGATAAAATACATGTGAGCACGAAAATATAAACTGCACCAATATGGTAGATCAAGACGAGCCCGATGAAGTGGCTTCGGTATTTCATTTTGATGCCTCCTGGAACCTCCCTTTGCGCCATGAGGAGGCTCCGGCGGACTACCTTGGACACGCTTGAGAAACTACTGTACAGTATCTCTCTGGCCTGAGAATGCCTCTGGATCCCTACCAGAAAGGGCTGGACGAAGTGGCAAGGGAGAGAAAAGTCTGGGCTCCCCTGCTTGGCAGCTACCCCCGAAAACTAAGTCGCTCGTGGGTTCTTGTTTGACTTGAGCAACAAGGTCAAACGGATCCTCCATTGCATCAGCACACACACACGTTCTTGAGCTTGTATGTGTCTGTCCCCGCAGCGACACTTCATGCAGTGCACTGAGGAGAACCCAGTGTTTCAGGGAATCGATTGTGAGGTGTTTGAATCCCGCTACCCCACCACCATGGCCCTCTCCGTGCTGGTTACCATTGAAATGTTCAATGCGCTCAACAGGTCAGTCATCGTCTCCTTGAAATGTCACACTTAAATGTCAACTGTCACGTGGCTGTAATTGAAGAGACGCCGTCATCCGGCATGACACCACTTCTTTGAGAAAGCATTACACATTTGCCAGAGGGATAACCGCATAATTTTCATGCCAGAACAACACACACATACAATGACCTTAACAACTTGAATGAAAGATAAGACTGAGTATAAAGGCTGTTTTCTTTTCCGCTCGCCACAGAAACAAGACCCGCTGTCTTATTTAGGAAGAATTTTTTTGGGGAAAAAAATGAGATCAAACTAATAGGCTGCCTAATGCATGTCTTCCTAGTAGAAGACAGTCTGAAAAATAAATAAAAATAAATTAATTGGTACGGGAAGACATTTCTTAACTAGAAGATTGTGTAAGTAGAGACGCGCTTTCCATGTAAATGCCCTAATCCGTTCCAAGCTCCCCCAAATTCAGACGTGTTTTCTAAAGCATAAAAATGCATCAAAATATGTTACACATGTTGCAATTAGATTATTGCACAATAAATGAGAGTTGTGGATAATGTAAAAAAAAAAGACACATATCTATCTATTTATATATCTACACACATAGATACATATGGTAGAGGTCCCACTTAGCCAACGGGAGACCAGGAAGATGCCAGGTAATAGCCAATGGTACATCAGATATAAGTATGTTGCGTTCAGGAAACTCAGAGCTACGAATAGCAGACCGTTCTGTATTTTTACCTTTCATATCTTGAAATTTTTTTCGTTACAAGAGGCAATATTTTCCTGTTGAGGCGTTTCGTAACTTGAAAATTTCGTATGAAGAGATAAATAGAGGTACCACTGTAACTCGATTTCAATTTACAAAATAACATCTTTCAGCGTTGTAAGAAGAGGCAAAGGTTTCAATGTATTGCTCGACTGTCGAGTTATCCGCATATTCTGATCAAAACCACTTTCTCTCCCGACAGTTTGTCCGAGAACCAGTCCCTTCTGCGAATGCCTCCCTGGGTCAATATTTGGTTACTGGGAGCCATTGTCCTTTCTCTCTCCCTCCACTTCTTAATCCTTTATGTTGAGCCTATGCCAGTAAGTACATCTTTGAGGCGGTTGGTGGTACTGTCCGGTGGCGTCACACGATTTTTTTGTCTCAATGAAACGCCTAAACTCACTTCAACAGGCACAGTAGTTTCCTCTGCACCGCGATGCCAAAAGGATGCCTGACTGGTCTGAAGCTCCTCGGTTCATTTTAACACGCTGAACCGCAAATATGTTGCGGTTCACCGTACAGTGCAAAAGTCCACCAATTATCACATCGTAAAACAGCCAATGGGAGAGGAGGATGCAGTCGGAAGAATGATACATGAAACTTTGTGGAGGTGTGGCACATGAGTCACAGACGAAGCTAATAAATGTTGATCTGCAAAAATAAAATCAATAAGCATGATGTAAAGAGTATTGACAAAACAACAAACCCAATCATGACCTTTGACATTTTGACAGTAAAACTATTTTGCAATCTTTTCAATAACGTTCACAGTAATAACCATGGCCAAACTTTCCGGAAGCAAATTATTCAATGCAGAAACTTGTGTCTGTCACCTTTCCTCAGATGATGGTATATTTATCAAAGTCTTCCGTTGCTTTTATCATTCAGCTGATCTTCCAGGTGACCCCTCTGCGTTGGTCTCAGTGGACCGTGGTCCTGAAAATTTCAATCCCTGTTATCCTCCTGGATGAGGCACTAAAATATATTTCCAGGCATTACCTTGAAGGTATTTTTCAATTTTTTTTTCTCCCCCATTTATTGTATTTCATCAAGTGATGGTATCGTGAGCCTCGAGCAAGTCACGTCTGTCTGAAAGCCGTTTACAGTAATCCCTCGTTTATCGCGGTTAATGGGGACTAAAACCACCCGCGACAAACGAAAATCCGCGAAGTAGCCACCCCCTCCTCCATATAGGTACATGTACATAATATTTATAAGACCAAATTTAATGCTATACACGCATGTAGAAGTAAATTTTGAAGTAATTAACATGACTTAATGCTGTATACCAATAGATTTAAACATGTATAAGTTAGGTTAGTTTATTCATTTTTATTTTATTTTATTTTTTTTTAAGTCCGCAAACGGTCCGGGAGAAGCTGCGAAAGTCAGCAAAACAACAGCGAGTCACATAGAGCAACAGATACAGGACTGTACTATATGTATATGATTTTTTAAATTTTTTTTAATGAATATGTTTGAAAAAATCCACGATGCACTGAAGCCGAGATAAACGAACCGCGTAATAGCGAGGGATCACTGTAATGTTCTTACGGGGATGTTTAAATCAAGTGCAATTTCATCCTTTCACTGACTTTCCTTTTTTTTCCTCCTCTGCATTTCAAATGCAGCCTAAATTCTTTTCTTCCCTTCTATGGAAAGGTACAACCCCTCCGAGTACCGCTTTACTCTTCAATATGACGACTGTAAATTGCTCATCATCTGACTTAAAATCTTTTTCCCTCACTTTGGCAGGTGATGATGAGAGGAAGTACCGGAGGAAATGGCAGCAGAATTAAGTCGTCTCCATCCAACGCGCTCACAGTTAGACACAGGCTTTCCTTCTTCCCTCTTACAAGCGACAACCCCCTACTCATCATTCTGTGTCGGATGAACCACCACTACACAGTCAAGAGGCATGCCTGAAGAAAAACAAACAAACAAACAAAAAAAAAAGCTGCTGCAATCTTTGGCTTGAATGTGAGCGAATGCCGGAAAAAAAAAATGCGTGCAGTAACTTTTTTTTTTTCTTCCCAGTGGAATGAAGATTGATAATGCAAGGTGGGTGGGGTGAGGTGTGAAAAGCAGGAAAATAAGCCTAAACTCTGAGATGGCGTGTGGAAAAATGTGGCTCTTGGGCTGCTGTTTTGTGTGTCGGGTCACTGTTGAGAACTACCGAACCTGTGCGTCTTTGTGTCTGCGTGCGCGTCCCGCAATAATCTGGTAGTACTGCCCGAGCTTCTGCAAATCACTTTTCTAGAAGTAGCGTGATATATATCTCGATCTCAAGGTCATCACAGGAAAGCTTTCCTCGTCACTCTTCATCTCTTCCCCCTCAACACAGAGCTCAAGCCGTCTTGAGCTGACTGCACTTGCCGTGAGCACGGAGGTGATCCAGCTGCTTTTACGTGGCTCGGCCACTTCTTCCGGTGCTTTATTTGCGGGCCCACTTTCAAAACTCAGCGAGAAAAAGTCAAGTTAGATGATAAAAGCTAAAAGGCTAAGCAGCAGTAAAACCAGTGTATTAGTTGTGTCTTTGTCATTTGGCTCTTTTAATTAATAATAATTCTGTCTGTTTGTGTGTGTGTGTAAATGCACGATAACCTTGACAGCTGACATTCTCTCAATTTTTTTTTAATGCATGAGCTCAACTGGTCCATGTTTCAATATTTTTGCCGGTGGTTTTTTGCTTTCCCTGAAACGAGCCGAATGGGAACAGGTTGTCCGAGGACATCGGCCGCGATACCTTTCTGTGATTCTTGCCGTCTTTCCGTGTCTCTGTTGCAAGCGGTGGTTTTTTTTGCTTTCTCTGAAAAGAGCTGAATGGGAAGAGGTTGTCCGAGGACATCGGCCGCGATACCTTTCTGTGATTCTTGCCGTCTTTCCGCGTCTATGTTGCAACCCCTCGGTGACACTCGAAGCTTACTGGCACTTCACTCTAAGCTTATTGCCAACTTCTCTCTTAGAGCATTGTTCGAAGTTCAGAACTGTGAGGTCCTGTCAATCAAATCAAATGGGTCAATGAATGTTTCGGAAATGTTGTCGTATTTTAACATTCAGCTCCTTCGTAGAGAACAAGGCAAAAACGAAAACATTGAAATGTTGGAGATTTGCATTCAAAAGTTTAGGGAAGATTACATGAAATGCAGCTGTGAAGATTATTGGGCACTTTTAGTTCATCCTGAAAGCCGGCCATTGCTAATATTTTTCGGAGTGGTGTGGCCCATAATCTGGTTGACGTTTCAGGCTCTGAGTTGAATGTATTGTACAATATAAGTTCAAGAATGGCAAGTCGACTGCTTGATTGTCTCAAAAGTACGTATTGAATCACACCAGGCCTTATACAGCCCCACTGCAACTCCACTTGGACCAAGTGGTGAAAATGAATGTCTTACGAGCCGCTTAATGATGTTTTTGTCCACCGCGACCATTCCTGTGTTCCCCTAAAAGTCAAATGTTGGTCATGAGATTCAAAAGCTTTTGCCGTGTGTGCTTGGTGCGCTACTCTTTCGCTTCTCCTACGTTCTCAAGTCTTTTAGCAACTCAAAGGGTCCATGTTTTAGATAATTAAATCATGTATTTGAAAGAACACGCGTGGTTGAGATTGTGTCTTTTAGCTCTAAATTATTGGCTTCGCGTCGGGTCCGGAAGCTTTGTGGACTGGGTCACAGTGGTTGGCTGCTTGTTTGTTTAGGTGTTTTTTTTTTTTTTTTTCTTCATCTCTTTGATCCACTTGCCGAAAACACACCCAGAAAAAAATAGTTGAAAACGGTGCAAGTGTTCCGAATGAATTTGTTTCGATTTCTTAAAAAAAAAAAAAAACTAATGAATTTGTTTCGATTTCTTAAAAAAAAAAAATAAAAAAATTCCCATGGCTTGCCAACCTCTGGCCACCGGGCCCCATCGAGGTCTACATATGTTTATTTACTACTGAATCCTCAATTCTGTACAGAAGATGACTATATGATTGCATGGAATCATGTTACTGTAATAATAACCTATACAGTATATAGATTGTTTGGGGAGTATCAATGAAACTACTTTTTCCCCCCCTTTTGGCACTTCTTTGCATTTTGTAGAATAGAGAGTTATTTCTTGATCATTTTTTGTTTGGCTTTTACATTTGGGTTTTTGTGTGGTGACTGTCGGGGAAGCATACAATGTCAAGTTGGAGAATCATTACGCTGATTGACTGACAATGACAGTGATCGTTTCAGTGTGCCGGTGTGACAACGATCGAAAATTCGTATAAACGCTGGTTGATGATGAGCAAAGAGTAGTGAAGGATTCTGGGTAGTGAAATTGTGTGGCTGTACAGTGAAGGGCTTGGTGTAGATAAGCAGGCTCTGGAGACGAATGGCCCGTCCTGAGAAATTGAACTCATTGATGGGACCGCCATCATGGTGCACCGACCATCTCAGATAACCTTGTTGTCTCACAGTAGTGTGGCGATCATGTTCATATCCATAACAACTCACAATTTAAATAAAATAAAAGTCTCGAGAGCCTGACTTTCACCTGTAAAACGGAAAAAGATTGTCTGTATTGCCTTGTTAATATTGATTGTGGACACATAATTTTTATAACTAACGAAGACGTGGAAATAAAGATTATTTATCTTATTTATTCTGAGCTTCTATTTTGTTTTTACTTTTTGCAGGTTACATATGAAAGAAAATTAAACTTTTGTTTGTACACAAATAGTTTTCATACCCATGAAAAGCGAAATTACAAAACCAAGTCTCACTAAAATTTTATTTTGTAAAATGCAATTTGAAATGAAAATCAAGAACATATACTGTATCTATGTGTACAGTATATGCATATGAACATATGTGCATTGTACTTGGCCATGGAACAGAAGCCAATTGTCCAATTTCTTTTCGTCCCTTAAAAAGTCAGACACATAAAATGTGTTGTATTTCCGACAGTTCAACTAATTTGGATGTAAACACCCTCTCATTAAAGCTCAGAGTCTGCACTTAAATCACATCTTGATTGTTTCATTCGAAATCCATTGCAGTTTTGTGAAAACCTGAAAATTGTGTCAATGTCCAAATATTTATGGAACAGAATGTGTATATGTACATATGTATGTGTACAGATGCATGTGTATACAGTACAGTATGTACTCTATATGTATATCTATTTCATATTGTATGTGTATACGTCCACTACCCAGTACAAGGTTTATGCTATTGCCGCATCAATCGTAATCTTATTTTAGATTCTCATTCAGCATCGCTACGATTGATTCGTTTCCGGCTTTTCTCTGTTCGTTTGCGTTTTCGAGAAGATCAAGGTAGTGGCCATTCGATTACGTGCTCGTTTAAACATGCATCGGATTTACATCACCAGCAGGGGGCGATATTTCACCACCATGTATTTTCATGACCCTTCAAGTTGCTCCGAACTGGAATCAGCTTTGCAGCGTCATAAGTTTGCTGTGGAATGAAGACAAGAGTTTTTCCATTTGAGACGTTTGTGCTCAGGATAGTAAAGTGATGCTTCTCCGCTCCAACCTGGGTTTTTTTCTGTATGAGTCAAACTCCTGGCTCGACCAGCACATTTTCGTGGGGCGCTTGCTGGTGTACAAGTAGAACGCTTACAAACCCTCACAGAAAGAGGATGATCTCAAAAAGAGCCCGTTTGAAATGTCCAATCTGAGCTTCGGATGGATACATGATAGTTCCACAGTCACACATATTCAAGACAGCCAGAGATTGCAGGTGATGGATCTTCATGCAACGCGAAACAAATCAGGCAACGAAATGAATCTCCTGCCTCTGCAGTGTTTCATGATGGGCCGTTAAACAGGACGCTCTGTTAGGAGTCAATAATGCGGCAATGACGCTGCAAAAACACAGAAATATGCAAAAAGACGTGTGTGCGGATGAAGTTAAAAAAAAACAAGCTAAAACTGTTTTAATACAGCGATGACGACAAGGGTGCCATTTTTTTTTTTAGTGTCACTTTGTCTATGCTTCACCTAATATTTTAAACCACTTCCGGCATCTAAATTACACCCGGAAGTATTCAGACACACCTCTTTAATTTAACTAGGAGAAGGTAGCACGGTGGAATAGTTGTAAGCGCGTCTTTACAGTTTTTTTTTTTACCTTTCACATTCCAGAACCAGGCGTGTTAGAATCTAAATTGTCCTTAGGTGTGAATGTGAGTGTGAATGGTTTTCTCTCTCTATGTGCCCTGCAAATTGACTGGCAAGCAACCCAGGAAGGAGCCGTTCTCTCCCCTGAAGGCATCTGGGATAAGCTCCAGCTCATTTGTGACCCTGCCCTTGAAGAAAGAATTCTCAATTCTCTGCTTTCGGTTTTAGGGGAATACAGTAGTTTGGGGGAGGCCTTTTTCTGCTTTTTCTGTCCATGACTGTGCCTCAGAATCAAAGTATCACTGACCTGAGATCTACCAAATTATTTTCAGAAATAAATTGAACATATATATATATATATATATATATATATATATACACACACACACACACACACATAAAATGTGTGGACTCTAACTTTGTACCTTTCTGCCCTTGACATTATTTGTTGCATAATTGTGAATAAAATACTTAACCAGTGTGCATATTAATATGTGGATGTGAATAGAGACGTACTTTTATTTAATCTATAAGAGGAATTAATTTTCACAGTTCTGCAATTTCATTTACAGTCCAATTCTTTTCATTGATTGGGCATCAATGATTGGGTTTGTGACGACATGTTACGGTTGACACTCACATTGTGCATAATTACCACCTATAGGAATGCAGTGGAAAACAATGACATCCTTTTAAATCAAACCAGTCAGACAAGACATGTTTAGTGTTGTTCAGCCTGCGAAGCTACTCTACTTCACTTCTGTAACATTAAAGTTGTGGGGAAAATTGACTTTGAATTATTTGTATATAAATAGTTGTGTCTCTGGAGTCTTTTCCCCACCTATTAGTGAGGAGTTAAACATGCAAGTATATCTGTAGGTGGGGGGGGGGGGCAGCAAGTGAAGTGTTTGTTTTAAATGTAAACTTTTGTCAGAAGCGCTGATTGGCAGGAACGTAACTTTCTTCATGACTTGGTGAAGTTGTCTCCTCCGTGACATCCAAAAGGTCCCCAGAGTAATTAACTGACAGCTTGGTGAGAGAAACTCAAATACATGCTGACAGACTTCTCACATGCTTGTTTAGGTTCCGGGCGCTAAGGTCAGCTATCCCTAGCGCCATGCATAGTTGTCATGGTAACAAAATACGTGTTTTGCTGTCAGTTAGCGTGGAAAATGTCTTTATCCTTGGGATAGTTAGCAGAAAGCTCATTTTCCAAGAATGTTCTTGAGACTCCCGGAAACTTAGTGGCAAGATCCATCATTACTCCTTGGTGAATTATTTCGCTGCGATAGTTTGTGAAATGTCTTGTAAATTACTATCGTTGAAACATGAGGACTTGGAACTCGAGGAGGAGGCTCATCTGGTTTCATTTAAACGAGCGCCCAACATTTATACATATAAGGCTGTGTTGTGACTGAGCTCCTCAACATAACTCAACAAGCAGGCGCGGTTCGCCGGACACTCTGATGTCTTTGCAGTAGAAGCTGTGCGAGAAGAAGAAGGCACACACTGTGACCTCTTCCTCACAGCAAGCGGTCGTAAAGAAGAGGATGATTCTCGTGGCTCATGTCTGAAGGATGCGGAGGCCAGACGACAAGAGCTTTGTCAGCCATTTAAAAAGTGCGACATCATGACATCGCAAGAATTATTTCAGCAAGGCTGGATGCGAGCACAGTAATCAAATGTGGATGTTGTTGGTAAACAATTTGTTTTGGAACACTCGACATTTAACAATGGAATGGGAAGAAATTGGAAGATAATGCGACATACATGAAGCGGTGCCCTATAAAATTGGTGTTACGTGTAGGCGTAAATATTTGTGTATTCAAAGTAATGCTATTAAGTATTGTTGTTATTACGGAATATAATTGGAGCATACATAAAAAAAAAAGAAAAAGCATTATTTGCGCGCAAGCATTTGTTTGAACAATTGGGCCATTTTGAGCAACATTGTGATGAACGAATGCCAATTTACAGCACCCTATTTGCAATTTGCAGTTCAGTGCATTGAAACAGCAATGCTGATGATGGTTTACAGTACGACCACTTTTTCACCCCTCGCATAAATATCTGTTGTCATGTTTTTGCTTCTCTGGAGCATTCACACTCAAGCCATAACATGAGGATTGTTTTAGATGTGACAATTTGATCGATCTAATTGGGATGTAGAAATGTACTCCACACAGGAAGGCCAGAGCCCAGACCTCTGCGCTGTGAGGCCGACGCGCTAACAAGACGAAATAAAAATCTCAAAATGAAAAATAAATCTCAAGTGTACTCTGAATGCTTGAGCAGGATGACTTAAATTACATTGTGGTTCATTACTTTTTTTTTTTTTTTTTGTAGCCCCGAGTCACTGCTCTGCCAATTTGCCGTTGAAAGACGTTTCGATTTGTGCGGTTTAGGAAACGCTTTATGTAGTAATAAAAATGAGCCCAACAGGGGCGCTCTCTCGCCATCATTCCAAACAAATGCACAGATTAAATCAAACAATATAAAATGGGGATTTGAGAATATCTAGGTCCGTGCGATTTTGCATGAATACAGAGGGCAATGCACTGTGCAGTATAGTCCAAGATTATTCTATCGCTGTGTTGTAAATATAACAATGGCGCATTCTCGTGACGCTGCAGGGAACCGGGCGGATTATAGGACCCGTGTAATTCAAGTCAAGGCGAATAACTGAAGTTATGGTTTCCCGTGTGCAGCAGCCAGCGTGAGACAAAAGCGGCGAGTGCTTTCGCGCGTGTGGATCGCCGCTGCAGCGTGCAGGAGCAGCCGATTCGCTTTCTTTAATCTCCAGCGAGGATCCGAACACATTACGAGGAGAGGAGAGAGGGTTCGGCGTGGGCGCACCGTGGCACTGTTATTTCCGGAAGAAAAGAGAGGGGCGTCAAAACAACATGGGACACATCTCGGGTCAGCAGCTGGTGGTTCTCGCTCGCATCTAACCGGGCAGGACAGTTGCACCGACGCGTTGTTTTGGCTTGTGCGCGCCGAGACACGCGGGGACGGACACGTCCGACCGGGACATCCCTCACCCCCCCCCCCCACCCCTTGGGTCTGTGACAACGCAAGAAGAGGTTCGACGCTCATTTGGGTGAGTGAAACTTTTTTAAAATTTGGTGTGCGTGTTCGGTGAATGCGTTTGGTGGTGCTGACAGCCAGTCAGTCGGATCATAATATGGGGAAGTGGGTCGAGAAAATGCATGACGCTTGTGTTTCACAATCTCGATGAAGAGAAGGCACGTACAAGGTACCCTGATTTGCGAGTTAAACTCGTTAAGTGACCAGGCTCGTAACTGAAATCACTCGCACGTGAAAACAACTTGACCATTTGAAATGAAAAGAAATACTGTTGATCCGCCCCCCCCCAAAAAAAAACATCAAAACAAAGTGGCAAGTATTTAATTGTTCAAGCAAATTTTATTTTCACTCCACTTTGACAGAATTGATTCAATCTCAACTGTTTTGTTTGTTTGTTTGTTTTTAATTCCTGCTTTTCCCACTCACAGCATCTTCTTATACTTTTAATAGACCCCATCTTGAAAATTATTTCAATATCCATGGGTGGCTTGACAGTCTTTATGGTATGGGTCTCACATTTTATACTATTCACCACCACAGCACCGCCAGAAACAATGAAAGTGGAACACAGCCAGTGGGGGAACGATCTGGCAGTTGTTGCGAGAAGCTAACGTAAAGCTAGTGTCAAGTCACAATAATCATGTCTGCAGTATGGAAATAGATTGTGGAAAGTGGAGTCAATGCAGCGGCGACTTGCCAAGTGTGCGAATTGAGCATTTTGCGTGACGGAAAGGATAGGAGCCTACGTTTAACAAATTGAATCCAACACCTGAAAAATTGATGTCAGGATCGTTATCAACCTTCTGCAGAGCTTACTGATGAGCTGATCATTTGAAGGGAGTGTGGTAGAAGAGGGACAAATCCAAAACGTGCAGTATAGCGGCCCTCAAAGACTGGAATTGAACACATCTTGAGTATACTTTTACTGCGAAGGGATTCAATTTCTACTGCGATAAAAATTTGGGGCCCATCCCTACAGCCGTCCAAAATAGCCTCAAAATATGCCCCTCACTGAAATGTAGCCACATAGAAAAACACCAAATTACTCACTCGGCTTCTCCTTCATTGTCATTGCTGAAAGCCTCTTGATGCGTAATAAACATAATGCATGTTTGCCTGAAGTGGTGCTTGCACAGCTGCAAGTTGCATATTTCTTAATCACCAGCCATTGTCCTGATGGTTTACTCTGAATTTACTAGAGACTGATGACCTTGTACAGATGTGCATCTCTGAAATTCAAAGCGGTGTATGACAAATAAGGAAGTCCACTTTTACTTGGAGCCCTGCCCACTTGGTGCTTGATCATTATTATTAATTGAATGTTCCAGTATTTGAATGAGCCTGAGGGCTGTTTAGCAACAACGTCGCCGAGCAGCTCCACTTCCCTTTCAAATGTTCATTATATTTGCGGACATAAATATGCACTGTGATAGACATTATGCAGACGAGGGCTTCTGCAATGAGAAGCACAGAAATGCTGTGGCCGGACGACCATATTCTATCTGCATGGGTGCTGTACTGACCCAAAAAAATAGTGGCTCTGCAATAGACTTCCAATGTTAGTTAAAAAAAAATCATTTAGTCCTTATTTGTGTGTTTTATTTTTTATTGGATGCTTTCACTTGATTCAAAGACTTGCGATTTCCCTTCTATTTCACACGTCACTGTGGTGCTGCTTTCTCAGCGCTGTATTAGAACCACTCGTTCACTTTGGCCATCGTGCAGAAGTGCAAGCCAGCTACTGAAAAAGAGGCCATGTCAAAATTTCATCGTCTTACAGCTCCTCTGGGAAATCACTTGATTAAGGCGAAGGGATAGAAACTGGTGTGTGTGTGTGTGTGTGTGTGTGTGTGTGTGTGTGTGTGTGTGTGTGTGTGTGTGTGTGTGTGTGCGCGCACGCTCGTCTGTGAGAGATTTTATGCAGTTTGTGTTTCATCTCCTTAAGCCAAACATAAATACACCCATTTTCACCCATGTAGTGAAGTAAAGTACATCTGGTCTGTGAGTCTGAGAGTCACCAGAATGTGGCTCTGCTGGATGCCAAAAATTGTTATGTCCTGTTGCTTTTCTTATTGAAAATTGTTTTCTATTTTGAGTTGATCATAACAAGTGATGCTGATTTCCATCAAGTTGTTTCCTTGGTACACCGAGTCATACTCAATACCTGATTCGGTGGTGTCCACCTTAGGGATGGTATATTTTGAATGAGTGAGTGCGTCATGTATTATAATGAGGTAAACCGAATGAATGGATGAAACTAATCATTGCATACGATGGACCAACATACAATAGCAAAGAGTTCTTTTTGTATAGCTGTAGATGAACGTATTGTGACTGCCATCCCTCTCATCGCCAACGTTATTTCCACCGGTTCTGTTCATCCCCGCTCAAACTTAAAAAAAAAATGGACAACCTTGACAACAACAGACCCATCTCCAATGATCCATTACTAGGACTCAGTAACGCAACTCCATCATCATACTCCATTCAGCTGTATGAAACTTCTCTGTCCAGATTCAGCTCACAAGCTGACTTTGGTTGCATCGCCATTCTCCTTTTCCTTGATCGTTCTGCCACATTTGACAGTATTAATCACACAATCCTCCTCAACCGTCTACATTCTGTTGGCATCTCTGGAACAGCGCTCTTCTGATTTATCTCGGACCTCTTCGACCATCATCACTTTGTCTCTGTCAACAACTGCAAGTCCCACACTTCCTCAGTCAGCCATGTAGTCCCCCAAGGTTCAGTGCTCGGCCCCCTCCTCTTCACAATGCACATGCTCTCCCTATGTCACATTCGCCACCATGGACTCCATTTTCCCTTTTACGATGACGATATTCAACTGGAAATCTCGACCAAATCTGTCATCCTCGCCATCATAATCGACTGACTTTTTGACATCAAAACCCGAATGGACAAAAATTAAACCGGAACTCCTCATCACCGTGCCCAAAAGGTCAAAAGGTCACACCCTCCCCCTCCATTCGCAACCTTGGCCGAATCATGGACTCCACTCTTTCACCAATCCAATATCGACCACACCACTTAAACCACTTAAACATCCTTTTTTTTTCCACCTACGCGACATTGCACGCCTCGTCGCTCCCTTTCCCAGACCACAGACAAGATAATCATTCATGCTTGCAGTCCTCTCAGATTCAACTACTGCAATAGCCTCTTTTTTGGACCTCCACCTATCTAGAAAAAAATTGAGTATGTCCAGAACTCTGCTGCCCACTTCCTCACCCACACCTGCCCCAGGGAGCACATCTCCTCAGCCTCCATCACCTCCACCTGCTCCTTGACCAACACTGCATCCAATACAAACTTCTCCTCCTAACCTGGCCCCTCCCTACCTCTCCGACCCATTGCAGCATCACTGTCCCACCCTTCCCCTCCGCTCTGCTGACTCTGCTCTCCTCACACCCATCACCCGCACAAAGCGCCGGATTTCGAGGGAACCGAGCATTCGTCGCCACCGTCACAACCGATCAGGAACTCAGACTCTAGAAAAGTTCAAATCCTTTAAAAAAAAATATATATATATATATATATATATATATATATATATTTATAA
>NW_017806158.1:1700984-1734805 GCF_001891065.2 Hippocampus comes
TATATATATATATTTATAACTCTGTTGACTGTAATGTTGTCTGTTTTGTTGTCTTTGTTTGTCCTCCTTTTGAAAAGTGTCTTTGAGTGTCCAAAAAGTGTTGTACAGTAGAAATCAAAGGTATTATTATTATTATTATTATTATGTTTTGGCAAGGCAAAGGTCCTCATTTTCACAAATGTGGTGGAAACAACCATTTACACAACATCCTTTTTGCGAAGGTTTTGCAGTGGAGCAGTATTACAGCCCTGATGAAATAGTTTCCCTCTGAGGTTAGACATAACCTTGTAATGTCTGCCTGAAGTGTTATTTTCAAGTCTGAAGTGTTCAGTTATATATATATTTTTTTATTCCGACACGAAAATGCATTTCATGTCTGAAAAGCTCTCAAATTACAATTGTAAGAAAAAAAAAAGTCCCACCTCTGTGTGCCGCGCGGCGTCAACTTTCAAAGCAAGTTCTTTTGACACATAACATCTCTGTAGAAACAAACCTCAATTGCTGGAATCTTACGAAGTAAGTCTGCTGGAGGCCTGCTACCTTTCAGTCCCTGTAATGCACCGCTAACTGATAAAATAATTGACGAGTTCTGGAAACATCGCTTGGTTCTAACACCTACATCGAAATGATGATGTGTTGGCGTCTCAATTTCCAACCAACTGCTGCTCAAGGACACCTCTCCATCCGAGCAACTTTGATACATGTAGCGCGACTATTTTTTATTTTTATTTTGTTTTGTGTGGGGGTTCATGATGCTTTTTCAAACAAAGCTGTTCATGTTTACTGATTAAAACATGAGTGGAACCTAATTTCTTCTCTCAGTGGTTTTCCGTGGCTCTATTTGTGTCCCGCTTAGAAACGTACGCCTCCGTTTTTTCCTCCTCCTTTTGTGCCCGGTGTTAGCGATAGTAGCTGTGGGGATTGGATATTCTCTTTTGCTCAAAGTCAGCTTTGCGCTTGAGGCAGCCCGTGCTTGTCGAGCAGCCGCAGGAAGTACATCCTCTCCTGGGTCTTTTTCAGGATGGAGTTGATGTTGGTCTCCAACTTCAGGTCCCGAGAGACTGTCATTGAAGGTCTCGAGCCTCTCAGTGGTTTCCGCAGGGCAGTTAGTCAGTTTGAGGGATCGCTGTGGCGAAGGATGTTTCCTGAAGTCCACGCTTATCTCTCCTGTCTATCACGAAGCTTCCCTCCACTTAATTAAACTTCGCCATTAGAAAGAGTAAACTATAAATAGGTGGAGTTTGGGTGTTCTTCCCATGCTTGTGTGGGTTTTCTCTGGGTATTCAGTGTGAGATTAATGACAAATTCTTGTCAAAATTAACAATAGTTGAAAATGTAAGTGTGAATGTTTTGTATTTTTTTGCCCTGCGTTTAACTTGTGAGCAGTCCAGACTGTAATCCACCACCTCTTGACCAAGGGCAGCTTTTCTGTTCCGCTTTATCCTCACAAGGGTGCGTGCTGGAGGCTATCCCAGCCGTCTTCGGGCAGTAGGCGAGGGACATCCTGAACCGGTTGCCAGCCAATCGCAGGGCACACAGAGATGAACAACCATCTGCACTCACACTCACACCTCGGGACAATTTTTAGAGTATTCAATCAGCCTGACATGCATGTTTTTGGAATGCGAGAGGGAACCAGAGTACCTGGAGAAAACCCACGCAGGCCCGGGGAGAACAAACTCCACACAGGAGTTGCTGGAATTGAACCCGATACTTCTGCACTGTGAGGTCGACGTGCTAACCACTGGACTACCGGGTCGCCCTCTGTAGCATCCCAAAGGATGATTTTGAAACCGCAACAGCAGGACTCCTCCAGGATCTCGCACTGAGCTGCATTAATTATTTGTTTATTCCCCAAGCTCCGTGATGTTTTTAAATTAAATCATCAGCCCGGGGCTCTCGCACGAGAAGGTAAATGTAGCGTGCTTATGGTCACAACTTTAGTAAATAGTGCTGCACTATTTGTAAACTTAGCCTGGATTCACTACACGCAACATAATCAACGCAATTATGTTCCTTAGTTGACGACAATGCCGCAGTGCGTGGATACATAGAGACATTTATAGGCCTCATTAGTCCGCCTCATCTGCATGTTAGCCTTCATTATTCAAAGCATGACCAGCAAAGACTCAGGGGGGGTTCTCAGATCTTTCCTGTTAACCGCAGCTAAGTGCTAGCCTGCACTTGACCCCATTTGCACTTTCCCTGTTCTCATTAGCTGGTATAGAAAAGACACCATCAGGCACAAGACCGTGACTGCATCTTGCATCTTTTCATATTTTGTATGATTTCGTTATTTGACTGGCTAGAAAGTTTGGCCACGTAATGTCAGTGAATCATTAAAGGGGCTTTCATTTCTTTTCAACAATTGAGGGTGAATACAATAATCAGAAGATATCTTGGATTCGTAAGTCCAGTTTTGTCTCCCCTTTGACCTGTTTTTTTAAGGTCATTTTCAGAGCTTGTATTGTTTCAAAATGTTAAACCAATAACGCTGTTTACTTTTTGAAATGTCGGATTGCTTTTCAAAGACAATTTAAGAGATGCAAAAGACTTTGTACACGTTGATTATGACAGCCTGACACATTTGCTGTTCCTCCTGATCACTTTTTAACAAAACAGGCTGGTCGCTCATTAAGTGCAAATGTTTGTCTTCTGTATTCGTAATCGTTCTTTAACCAAACAAAAATATGCTTTATTTTTATCTGAATATCCGATTATTCGATGGAATTTTCAGTCAGATATCCGAATACCAAAATATCAGATAACCGCAGCCTGACTTTACATGGCTGCGGCCTTACTAGCAATTAAAAATTGATCAATCAGCCAATAGAAATGTTATTTTCATTATTTTCTCTTGACCCTAAATATTTTCAGGTTGCTTAAGCACTTTTTTGAAATCTGATGCTCCAGCTTCAGGAACTAAATGAAAACTGAGCTGTCTTTTTCGGTCACATGCTGTTGCTTTGGAAGGTAGGGGCTTATTGCGCGCCGCCTGACATCATCAGTCTCCTTTTGTGAAAATCATTCAATTGTTATTTTTTTTTTTTTTTACTTTGGCTCATAAATCCAATTTGGGGAATCGACCAACCGTGGCGCCTCTCCACATTTCTCAGAGTAGGTTGGACCACGGTGGTGAATTGTAAGCTCTATTGATTTGGGGAGGAAGAAGCATGAAATTCTTTTTACTTGCCAGGATGAATCTTATCTTCATACCTTCAAAATTTACTGTTATCCCGAATAATTAATATGTATGTCCGATAAAAGCGCTTGATGTATCAGTTTCTAGTCCTAATAATAAATATTGCATCGTTTTTCAGCCTTTGCTAAGGTAACATAAGTAGACCACTTCAGCTACGGTGACAAAGATAAGTACTTGCAGGATGGAATTTTCAGTCAGATATCCGAATACCAAAATATCAGATAACCGCAGCCTGACTTTACATGGCTGCGGCCTTACTAGCAATTAAAAATTGATCAATCAGCCAATAGAAATGTTATTTTCATTATTTTCTCTTGACCCTAAATATTTTCAGGTTGCTTAAGCACTTTTTTGAAATCTGATGCTCCAGCTTCAGGAACTAAATGAAAACTGAGCTGTCTTTTTCGGTCACATGCTGTTGCTTTGGAAGGTAGGGGCTTATTGCGCGCCGCCTGACATCATCAGTCTCCTTTTGTGAAAATCATTCAATTGTTATTTTTTTTTTTTTTTTACTTTGGCTCATAAATCCAATTTGGGGAATCGACCAACCGTGGCGCCTCTCCACATTTCTCAGAGTAGGTTGGACCACGGTGGTGAATTGTAAGCTCTATTGATTTGGGGAGGAAGAAGCATGAAATTCTTTTTACTTGCCAGGATGAATCTTATCTTCATACCTTCAAAATTTACTGTTATCCCGAATAATTAATATGTATGTCCGATAAAAGCGCTTGATGTATCAGTTTCTAGTCCTAATAATAAATATTGCATCGTTTTTCAGCCTTTGCTAAGGTAACATAAGTAGACCACTTCAGCTACGGTGACAAAGATAAGTACTTGCAGTCAGTGAAATGACCTAAATTGGAGAAAATGATCTCCAAATAACAAATGGGTTTAAATTGTGTTACAAACTATTGTGGGGTCATAAAGGATCTCCATCTGTTCTATCAACTGCTTTATAATCATGATTCACACTGCAGAAATTAGAATAGGCATGTTAAAGTTATGGTGCTCTGTATCCACAGGTATATTCAAATGAGACTAAATTAATTAAATTCAAATGACCATTTTGGATGATACTACCTGTATATGTTAATATTTGGAACCATTCCTAAGTGCCTTAATAAAACATTCTTCATTCAAAATACACAAAGCATCATCGCATCCTGAACATGCACTTACTCCACTGGTGTCAAACTCAAGGCACGGGGGCCAGATCTGGCCCGCCACATCATTTTATGTGGCCCGCGAAAGCAAATCAAACATGTCAACTTCTATGATGCTTGCTAAAATCTCTACCAAAATTTTAAATTCTCCGATGTAATAAATAAGAGACATACTGCAAGCATTTTCTTGTGACCAAACCCCTCATTACACTAACTTAAACCATAGTGGAATAAACCATAATTATTGACTTTTTATTATAAGGTTTCAGTCATAACGGCCCTCCAACTAAAATGTAGCCCACAACAAAAAAAAGAGTCTGACATCCCCGACTTATACACTCCCAAATAGACAGTAAAATGCCGTTGAATTTCATGTCAGGTGGTGAAGAACATTTGCAAGCGGCGGGACACCGTGGCAAACATAAGAACGCCCGCCCCCATGTCAACTTCAACCCAACATTTGACGAAAGTGCTGATTTTCACAAGTGAATACCGTTCACACTGTTTACGAAAGATAATGTGTGGTCCCATTGTAGCGCGTTTTAGCTTTTAGCTTTGACGTCATTGTGAGACTGGTGTGAAAATCGTTGATGTCTGTCCATCCTAGCTGCAACGTCATGGATGGAGAAATGGGATGTGATAGTGTTAGCACTGTACCTCCTATGTCACTAAACGGCTAGTTTGCAAACACGTTCTGAAATGGGCGGCGAACCAAAGATTTACTTGGTTGTTTAATTCCACACTTGTTGGGTGGGCACTGGGCAGGCAGTCTACAGGACCCTATTTCTATTGTAGAAAAATATATCCCGTTAAAAGCTGCTTTCTGAAAATGCATCTGTGATTGAGCCATACTAAATTTTCACCCCAATGTTTTGGAGTAATATTACAGCTACTTTACATAATAACCGCCCCCACAGTGAGTTTCTCAGCCCACGTGTCAGCTGTTTGATTGGACAAAGAACAGCAGTCGGACTACATAGTTTCTAACACGACGGTATGTCAAAGCCCAAAAATAAATTGACGTGCGTTCAGTTTTTTGGGATGCAAAATAATGGTTAGGCTCTTAAAGGGGAAGTCAACCCAAAAATGTTCTTGACAATAATATGTTCTATGCAGCCCGGCATTCTGATGTAACATTTCATTTGTGGAATACTTCTTGCGGGCTGGGGAATCCATTCTTATACAAAACACGACATTGTGTAAGACTTGTTTTTTTGTTTACTGCCGTTTCCTTGTTCCTCGTCCCAACCTGTTTTGGGACAAATCCACAAGCAAGGCTGTCATGATTCTTAATGAGCCAGTGAAAATGTTGTTCAAGTGATGCCGAAAAAAAGGGAGTCAGAAGAGGGATATCACAGAGACTTGACCAATGTTCCCTCTCATTTTTACCTGACCAAAACCTGCGATCATAACAAGCTACGTGATGTTGTGTGTCATGAAGAAAAAAAAAAATCAAATCACTTTTATATCAAAATAGAACATATCGGTGAATGGGGATTTTATGACTCGAATAAAATAGGTCCAGGTTTGTTTTATTATTTTAGCACCTAGGTTAGTTTAAGCATAATTAATTACGCCAGTCTGTTTAACTATGGTCCCCCATTGTTTTAATAAAACACAAGAACTCCTTGTCGCCCGACCTTTGAAATGCGCAAAAGAGTAATAATAATAATAATAATAATTAATAAAAACAACGGGCAAGCCCGGTGGTCCAGTGGTTAGCACGTCCACCTCACGGTGCAGAGGTACCGGGTTCAATTCCAGCTCCGGCCTCCCTCTGTGGAGTTCGCATGTTCTCCCCGGGCCTGCGTGGGTTTTCTCCGGGTACTCCGGTTTCCTCCCACATTCCAAAAACATGCATGGTAGGCTGATTGAACACTCCAAATTGTACTCACTAGGTGTGAGTATGAGCGCGGATGGTTGTTCGTCTCTGTGTGTCCTGCGATTGCCTGGCAACCGGTTCAGGGTGTCCCCCGCCTACTGCCCGAAGACGGCTGGGAGAGGCTCCAGCACCCTCTGCGACCCTTGTGAGGATAAACGGATCAGAAAATGAATGAATGAATAAAAACAACAGATCTTTCAAGTGACCAATGGGCGCTTAACACATTTCATGGGGTCAACAATATCGATTTAAAAGCGTGTATTCTAAACATCTCATTGACATTTGTTTCTGACATTCAACGAAGATTGCAAATCGGAATGTAAATATCATGTTCCATCAGCACCGGTTCCTGCCTGCCTGCATGCAGTCAAAAATGCCAAAGGCCTGAATGACGCCATCAGGCAAGATGAAACTGAGATGAAACCCATTGCAGGAAAAATCCCGGCGGTTCTCCATGCTGCTCTTTGAGCTCTTTTGCTGCTGGTGACCTACATCCGCGACATGAACGTTTACATCATCTCCGCCTGGCCTCTCTTCAATATTTTAGCTGCTTTACAAAAAGAGGACACTGCTTCAATTTTAAGGGGAACTATACCGTTGGTGAAAGGGCCATTTTCGTCTTCCTCTGACGTTAATCTGTCTTCGGTGTATAGAGAAGAAATGATGAGCACACACAATTTGACTCTGTTGAGGGCGTTGTTTTGAGTTGTCAGTCAGAGTTTTGACTAGGCCGCTGGGTTGAATCTTAATTCTTCATTTGATAAGATATTTTGGACGGTTCTACACTTTTTCCAAGTTTTTGCGTATGGTTTGCTCAAAGCTTTTCTGTTCCAGCATAACTGCGCCACAGCTCACAAAGCAAAGTCCATCATTGAATATAAAATTGTAATCATTTGTCTGAAAGGGAAACAAATTAAAGTGTGCGGTGCGCTCGTGGTTAGGGCCACGCCCATTTGACCTTTATCGACCTTAAATCAAACATGTGTACTCCACAAACACAAAACAGTTGTTGCTCAAGTCAGTCCATGATGAGCCTTGCTGTCCAATGTCTCCCTCAACACGTCGCTCCTCGTTTTAATCTTTTTTATTTTGTCATTTTACTTTGAGGCAATAATCTGACAATTTTGCACTATGCACGCATTGAAATCCCACACATGGTGTTGCAATGATCTCTTCCAAGAAGTCACATCAAATACGTACCATCTCCAAAGCGATTCTTTGCCTTTTCATTGAAATTCGTTTTTGGTCTTACCCACGCAACGATCTGTTCTCTCAACCAAAAGCTAACATTTGAGAAGGAAAATCTAATATTTAGCAACGGATTAGTGCTCTGACTCCCGTATTTGCTCTCTGATGAATCACTTGATGTCTTGTGAAGGAGCTCCACCTACCGCAGGGATATTGGAACATGTTGCTGACACACCAGTTTGGTAGGATTCGTCATCACATTATGATGTCATGACGTGTACAGTATATCAGCCCCAGGGACCAAATTCAAGATTTTATTTAACTGAGTGTGACCCTCTTTTTCTGTTTATTTTGCAGTAATAATGTCACACTATATGATACTTATGGTTGGTACAGAAAAGAAACACTGGTAGATTTAGCAAGCTCATTGTAACATGTATTGAAAAGAAGATAATATTATGCGTCACTATATTTCGTCCTGATGTCGTCACTGATTGTGTTTGTCTGTACTTGGTTTTCACCGTATGTGATTGCCACTCACAAGGGCCAAATTCACTCGAGGATTGCGCGGCTTTAGCATCGTGCTAACCAGGAAGAATTCATCAAACCGATAGCGGCTAATGAACGTGCGGTGAAATGTGTCATAAAGTGAGACTAAGCACAATGTGTCTCGATGCGGCAGTGGGATTTTTGCGTATTTTCATGAGGTAACGCGCATATATTTGGCAGAGAAATTGCCCACCTCCATGCTAATGAGCCTCATTGAGAAACAACTTTTAATTGACTATTGCCAGCGCTAATAGCTACAAGCAGTTTGAATGAGGCAAATAACCCTTTAAAAAAGATGGTGTAAACTTGGCGCTCCTGTGGAAGTCTTTTTTTTTTTTTTTGGAGGAGACGCATTATGACCTGCGACATCTGAGCAATTTAAGGGAACGCTCCACATGTACAATGCCGTCCGAAACGATGTAACTCGGTCTCTAATGGGTAACGATAGCTAGGTCTCTTTTCTGATTGAAGCCACATCTCATTGCATATCGAGTGAGTTGGTCGTTTAGCAGATAATGAATGTCAGCTGGAAGCAAGTCAAACAACGTGCTCATCCGGCCACCTGGTCACGGGTTTTGAATATTGAAGAGAGGAGCTTGGGATCAGCGGGATGTTCCGAGGAATTTAGAGGGCGCCGAGTTACACGCTGAAAGGGGAGGATCCTTTCTCATTTCCAGTAGCAACATCATAATCCCCGCGTGGGTTCTCATCATTGCAGACTTCCATTGTGGTGATATTGAGCCCCCTGTCTCCCAAGCCCCATGGCTTTGTGTGATTACCTTAGCGCCTGAAAGTCAATGCGACAACCTTATAAAAATAGACGTTCAAACCAGAGGGTCGAGCACGTGGATTCAACTGGTGATATGATGAGACATGTCAACAAAGACATGAAGCTCTCTTGATACAAACGTTTGCCAGAAGGAAAAACCGGAAGGGGGATCTGGTTTGTCCTTGTGAGTGCAGCACCATATCCAAGATTCCAAAGAAGGTCAGTAGAGGAGAAATAATAGGCTCATCCAGCATGTCACTTTGCAGTGTTATATCCTGTGTAATCCTGGAAGCGTTAATGGCGCACTCAGGTGTGGCAGCCACGGCTCATAAATTTTTACTAAGGAAGATTTATTCACAAATCATAGACATCTCTGTATGTCGAGTTTATTGTGTTTGTGTGATCGTGTCTCGCTGAGGTGTTGAACAGATTTACAATAGAGTGGTGTCTGGTACAATTGCTCGCTAATCCCGTGGATTAATTTAACGAGTTCCAGGGATTAGTCTGTGTCAGACAAACAGATTCGAAAGTGTCAAGTGAAAACACCGGATGTATCATGTTACTTCCTCTGTAGTTGGGAAGAAATTCATCGATTATCCAACTAATTTTAGCAGACTGAACGGGATTCAAACATGACGCATCGATCTAGATACATCTTCAGAAATACCTAATACGTAGCGCAGTTTTATAGCAGTTAGCACATCTGCCTCACAGTTTGAAGCTTTGGGGTTTGACTCTGTGGAGATTTCATGTTCACCCTCCAGCTCCGTAGGTTTTCTTTGGCTACTGCTTACATTCCAATAACATATTTAATTTTTTTGCTTAGTTTGATTCGATAGAAAATAGTGACTATCAATGATTATGGTCCGATTTGGAAAAACCCGAGTGTAAATTTTTCGTCTTTATCGTCCAGCCCGATTTTCCAATTTCATCGGTTCGGGTTTAACAGTTAACAGTTGAACCTGTATTATTTTGCACTTCAATTTCTTTTGAACAAAGACGAAAACTCATGGTTCTGTACCTGCAGAGTGACTCTTCTACCTTTAGTCAAAAACAAATAAAAAGTCTTTCTTTCACATGATCTGACATTGGTTTAATAGAAGTTTAGCATCTATGGTCATGGTGGTATCGGTTACGTGGTATCTGTATTGCTGAGTACTTAAGAGTTGAGATCGGATCACTCCGAAAAAATAAAATAAAATCCCTGTAACATACCAAAATCTTTCTGGTTCTTGTTGAGGACTATGAGAGGCTTTATGCAGTCTAGAGATACTCGGTGTTACAAATTTAAACACAGTTGATGTATTGACGCACTGTGGTGACCCACGAATGAGAGCCATTCACCAGAGACCTGCCCCTTTAAGGAAGGGGAGGGAGTTATACATGGTTTTTGGGTTTCAAGAGAGTTGCTGATGTACATGGAAAGGTTGCGAGGGAGTAGTAGTTTTCTGTGAAAACAGTCAGTTAGCCAACTACTAATTCAAAACCGACATATTATGCAAATTAAGTAAATCGGATTTACAATTTTATTTGTCCGGATGCACAGATTTGCTTTAGCAAACAAAATTGGAATCGAATCAGCCGCACACACTTGATTGCTTGAGCAGGTTGTCGATGTGGTGGTTGAGCAAATTTGTTTACACACACTTAGAGCAACTTTTTCCAGATTCAGCGACATCTAAATACCCCAAAACAATTTAAAACGTTCTTGGCAGCGAAATGTGTGTCAATCAGTGTCATCAGAGTGAATAATATGAATGAACTTTCAAAACATACCAATAAAGTGTCAACGCTGTGTCTATAAATGCAACATCTGTCCTTTTATATGGGAATCATTTAATGCACTGTGTCAAACTCAAGGCCAGGGGGCCAGATGTGGCCCGCCACATAATTTTATGTGGCCCGCGAAAGCAGCTCAAACATGTCAACTTCCATGATCTAAAATGTCGACCAACATTTTTAATTCTCACATGAGATATATTCGAAGCATTTTCTTGTTCCCAAAACCCTCATGATAGCAACTAAAACAATCGTTGAATCAACAGTTATTCTTGACTTCTTTATATGGTTTCAGTCATAACGGCCCTCCAAGTGAAACGGTAACTCAAATGTGGCCTGCGCCATAAATGAGTTTGACACCCATGATTTAATGGTTACATCAGTATATTTTTGTACAACCAAACTCTCCTTGGTTTTAACTTTTGCGCTTATGAAAACATTTTCCGTGATGTCGAACACGGTTTATTCCGAATCCCACAACGCATTGTTGGTGCGCCAATTTTTTTTTCTTAAATGGCGCAATGATGAGGCCTTTCAAATAGACTGTCACCCGACGCAGCTCTCGCCCGTGTGCAAAATCATTTCTGTCTGACTTCGATTGTTTTAAAATCCATTTTTCGTTTCCCATTACCATAGTTGAGAGCTGATTTTTATGCGCGCTCAGTCTCCGCAGAGGCCTCTGAGATGATGTGGGCCCGTGCTCATTGAAAGAAAATGGCATTCGAAAATGTCACGTTAAAATCTCAGTCAAAGATGATGAGGCATAATCACTCCCAACTGATAGCACAACAAAAGAGGACATGGGGGCGGGGGGGTTTCTATTTGTATGTTTGGGGGGATGAAATGTCTCATTTAATCCGTTCAGAAAAAAGAAAAAGCGAGAGAGGAAAACGAGAGAAAAGAATCAAATGCATCTCTTTGTGCATGTGTATTGTGTATGTGGGGAGTGCTGTATGTTGGAGTGGGCACTAGGCAGGTGTACAGTATACGTGCACATGTGTTTGTGTAGTGATGTCATCATCAAAAGAAGCCAGTTGATGTCCCCAATGTGCTATGCAGCATTCCCATTCCCGCTTCTTTGTGCTCAGTGATTTATGTGACCCAGCCACATTTTGAATCGTATCAAATGTGACAGGTGAAGCAAAGTCGAGGCCTGGCACTCCTTGGGAGCGAGGACTTTGGAGACACACCAAGGGGAGGGAAAAAAAAAAGTGTTAAAAGCTCTATTTTTGCATGAACCGGGCATTTAATTTGAAACACATGTCTCCTGACTCCAATACGCATGATTCGAATGATCAGCTGATCGACACGCTCTTTACAAGCTCGATAATGATCCTGATCATTTGAATTACGTTGGGTGACTCAATACCAAGAAAATAACATCGCACTCTCTTGATCAAATGTGCTTTTGTCTTATAATGGCGACGTACAAAAGCACACAGTCAACAAATGCAGTCTCCCATTTTTGCATTGACATTTGAATTACCTCATTGAACTGCACGACAGCGAAATTTCTTGAAGAAGCGGTTCATTAAAAATCAATTCCACACAATTTCGAAATTTGTTTAATCAATGAATCAACAAATCAGCTTGGAGTAATCGGTTATCACACGCGCCGTGTCCCCAGTCGCAGCGCCCGGTGCCTAGCGCCGTTTTTGGTGCACTCTGAATAAGATAAGATAACAAAACCTTTATTTGTCTCACAATGGAGAAATTCCCAATTTACAGCAGCAAAATGATGAAAGGGAGAAATAGAAGAACAAAAAGTATTTAATTTATAAAATATAAATATATAAGCATATTAAAAATGGGTGAGTGGGGGTGAGTCCAGGATTTCAGGTGTGTCTATTCAATAGCCTGACAGCAGTCGGCAGGAACGAGCGGCAGTACCTCTCCTTCTTGCAGCGCGGATGTATCAGTCTCTGGCTGAATCAATCAATGTTCCGAGGCACATAACCCAATGAGTGAACTCCCAGTGCTGTCAGGGTGGCCTGGAGGGGGTGGGAGGGTCTGTCCATCAGAGCTTTTAGCTTGGCTCGCATCCTCCTTTTGCCCACCTCCTCCACAGTGTCCAGGGAGCAGCCGAATGACAAATTTGAGCAACGTTCAAGTTTCCGAACGGTCGCTCTGAGCTTATTTTCGAACGCAGCCCTCATGCGCAAGAAACCAAAAGATTGTTTTGTTATTGTTTGGTTGGTGTCTTATATGAAACTGCGACATTGCGCAATTTATTGGACAGACTTGTTTGAGATCGCACAGCGTAATTTGGATGGCATTTTATTTAGTATTTTTAAATCATCTTTTTATTTTTGACAATATCTGTAAATTTAGTTTCCTGCTCTTAATTGTGAATGCATACTTGATGGTTTTAAATGCTCCTGAAATTAAGTGCTGCTTGACGAGCCTATATTGTGTATGTATGTGACGTCACTGAAGGCCTAAGGTTGAAATGCACGGCCCGCCACTGCTGTTCTCGACCAAATCGGATTTCGACCTGAAAATTCGAGATTTTTACACCTCGAATTACGACCGAAAACCGGTTTTCGACCAAACTGAGCAAACCCAAATACGCCACTCCACTCCTCTCGGCTTCCTCGTGTAATGTTCATTATGAGCAGACGTGTTTGTTTTTCGTTTTTTTTTTTGGTTTTTTTTTTTTTTTTGTTATTACTGTGTATTAGCCCCGAATCATGGGCTAAAAAAATAGTTTCGGATTTCGAACAAATCGCTTTCGAACAGCCTTCTGAAAGGGATTATGGTCGAAAAACGAGGTATGACTGTATGTCATCAAATAAATAGATTTATGGGGAGTCTGAAGGGGCTATAGCCCCCCCCCATACCCTTTAGGCCTCGCGTAGCGCCACACGTTTTCAACGCCTCCTAGTTTGATGCATTGCCATTTGAAACGGCAGAAATGACAACATGCCTCTTGAACGGAAAATGATTTTCTTTGGCAAATCAGTGTTTCAAGCAGCTTTTATTTTTAAATCCTATGTTTCATTGTGTGGGTGTACCTAATAGACTGTCCAGTGAGTGCACATTTCCAATATGCAACCGTGGTGTCTGCTCTTCCCATCTCCCACAGTGAAATAAAGACAGACTGCTCATAAAAATGAAGATAAATAAGCCTATGGAGGCTTGCAAGGTCGAATGCTTGCAATAGAAAGCTGAGGGGGGATTTATCTGTGTTTGTAATGGCAATGCTCTTTGCTCTCTGTCAATGACCCATAAAAAAAGAAAACAAAGTCAGAGCCGCTATATGGTGATGAAGCGCTCCTTGAAGATTTGTGTGCATTATTATGGCCCGTTCCCCATTTCTCGACCTTTTGCAAATGACGTCTTTTGTCTTTTATTTTGGCCTCGGATCTTATTTGCCATGTGTGTGCAAAAGAACGCTGGCACAGAGTGATAGAGGCTAGCTAAGAGTGAAAGTGGCGCACTAATGGAGTCATTTGTCCACCAAACCACTCTGGAGCTTTTACCGTTATTGCTTCTCGGGTAGCTAAACTTGTGTAAAGATGGTCGCTTGATAGTCAACCGTGGCTCACGAGGCTTTTTTTCATTGGCTTTCATGGATCAATTGCTGCATTTTTTTTTAAATCACAGGAAGCCATTTTGACATTGAACATGTGGATTTTCTTGTTGAAACCTCATCTTGATCGAAAACATGCCATCAAACTCATTCTTGGCGTGTAGCGAAATGAAAGGGAAAATTCACGCTTTTGTCAGTTGGATTTCGATGATGCAGCCAAACATCATTTATTTTCAAAATGGACAATATTAAATGGCAAAAGCATTTTTTAAAAAGTATTATTATTGTTCATTCCCTTTGCGGACTCCCTAGATTTGAAATCATTTTTACCAGTGTCTGAAAGAAAATCTGCAATGTTTTGCAGGATTCCGAAAGACAGTGTTGTGAAAACTCTTTTGTTTAAAAAAAAAAAAAAAGTTTATTTATTTATCAACTGTTGTTTTATTTCAATATTCACATCACATCTTGTGCAGGCCCCATTCGATCCAACAAATTGCACTTACAGGCCAAAAATGAGAATATGATGTGAGCTTTTCAGGGAAATGTCATTACTGCTCAAAAGAATAATTACACCGCTGCTGCTACTCGCCTCGCAGCACGATATTGCTCACACGTTCATAATGGTCCGATTGGTGCAACATTGGAGTGGGACCCACGAAGACTGATTGTCACCTCTTTGTATTAGAATGAGCAAAATGTGACATCTCTGTTTTTTCTCTCGATGAGTCAGTTCACAGCCTTTACAATTGTCTGATACTGAATAATAGTCATCTCAAATCTAAATTGCTCTTATTTCGGAGTTCTATGGTTGTGTGCGTTTGCAGTTTGAATGAACGATAACATGGATTATCTTGTCTGCGGAGTTTGCATGTTCTCCCCCCGTGCTTGTGTGGGTTTTCTCCGGGTACTCCGGTTTCCTCCCACATTCCAAAAACATGCATGGCAGGCTGATTGAATACTCTAAATGGTCCCTAAGTGTGATTGTGAGTGCGAATGGTAGTTTGTCTATGTGTGCCCTGCGATTGTTTGGCAACCAGTTCAGGGTGTCCCCCGCCCACTGCCCGAATACAGCTGGGATAGCCTCCAGCATGCCCACGATCGTCGTGAGGATAAGTGGATCAGAAAATGGATGGATGGATAGAACAAAACATCATCTGTGTCATCTCCATCAGACGCATGCACTTCAGGGCCATGTGATGAGTTCCGAAACCATTTGAGTTTGGCGTCTTCGGTCGCATCCGCTTCAATCGCTCTGTTTTTCTTTATTCTTGCCTTTTTCTGCGCCAACATTGCTCTCTCCATTATTCATCTTGACTATTGACTGCATCGTCTTGGCTGTGTGAAGCAAAGCTAATTAGTTTACATTTTTGGGACAAAATGCTGACTCTTCACTGAGTCTCGACCAAGTGTACTGATTGGCTGACAGCCAGGAAGTGAGTGGTGGCGGGGTTAGGGGTTGGGTCTGGGGGGAGGGGGGGCGGGTCGATGCCTGGTGTGTGTGTGTGTGTGCGCGTGTGAGTGTGTGAAGAGAGAGAGAAAAAAAAGAGGCGCCCCCTGGTGGCCCACAGGGAAAATGCACAGTGCTCCAGGTGAGCCTGGCAGCAGACGGATTGCAGAATATGCGTTTTGATTTGGGTTTTTTTTTTTCAGTTCTTTAGTTTTCTTACGCTTTGCGTAATATGACAGTGCCGTCAATAGTTTGTGACAGAAATACAGGGAGACTGGAAGAGTCACAGAAAGGCAATGAAGTTGACTTCGTTGGAATTGTATTGGTTGATTCGTGGATGTAGGTGCACTTTAGGTTCATCCTGAAATTTTACCCTTAAGATGAATATTCCTAACTTTTTTCTGAGTAGTACTCGTTAAAATAAAATAGTCGGCGTACAGCATTTTAATATTTTTATAAAACACTGTTGACGAAACAGCATTGTCTTGTAAGAAATGCATAATTAGTCACTGACAATGTTTTTTTTTTTATCCTCTTCAAGGTTTCCAGCTCTTGTAAGACAGAGAACACTGTGAACACCAGCTGGTCCAGTTCCCGTTGATGCTGGTGGAGGCTCAATATTCCGCTTCCCGCCAACTCCGCCTGCGCCAAGTCCACCTCCCTCCCCCTGCCATGGCGATGAGCAGCGAGCCTGGCATCGAAAGGTTGGGGTCCAGTTCTGAAAAACAGAGCAGCAGTCTCACAGACATCCTGGCCGCCATGTCCACAGAAGATCTGGATGGTTCAGTGAGAAATGGACGTGCTCAGCTGGACAGGGATCAGCCCAGAAGGACTCAACCGTCACGTCCTCAGTTGACCGGAAGGAAGTTCTCTCTGCAGGAGAGAGGCACTTACCTCTCCTGCAAAGGGGGCTACACACACATCTCTCCTCGGGTGGCTCGAAGGCCCACGGTGGAGTCGAAACGTGTGTCCATATCAGACTCACAGGTGAGTATTCATTTAAGTAGAGAGTATTTTCTTGTAGTTGTTGTTGTTGTTGTTTGTTTGTTTTTTGGGATTGGAAAAAATAAACCCAAGACTAAATTTGGATTTGCGGAACCACCCAAAAAAGTTTTGATGACCAACACGGAATTGCTCATTTGTGTGTAATGTTTGTAAGGGAAATATCCATGAGTAGTATGATGTAAAATTTACAATATTGTGGGGGTCACGAACCATGAAACGCGATACAGCGAGGCGACACAGTGCCTATCAAACTAGATCGTAGTTTTTAACGTAGTTGCCGGCAGGCTAGCAAGCACATTGTTTCGCGTCAAAAATGTGATTCGCAGACATAAAGTGCATAGCCATTGATCTGTGATGCTAAAGCGGGGAGTTCAGCAGAGGAGGCTGCAGCGCTGCACGACTAATTGTTCAAAAACAACCATCTGAGAGGGGGTGGGGGGGGGAGAGAGAAAAACCTCTGGTGCTTATTTGAGAGCTCACCAATATTTTTATGAGCAGCACCACCTTTGAGCTTATACAATATGTATGTTTTTTTTTTTGTTTTTGTTTTTGTTTTTGTCACGGACTAATTCTGCATTTCTTACAAGACAATACTGTATCATAAACAGTGTTTTATAAAAATATTAAAATGCTATACTCTGACTATTTTATTTTCATGAGTACTACACAGAAAATAAGTTCGGAATATTCATCTTCAGGGTAAAATTTCAGGCTGAACCTAAAGTGCACCGACATCTGAATCAACCAATACAATTCCAACGACGTCAACTTCATTGCCTTTCTGTGACTATTCCAGTCTCCCTGTATTTCTGTCACAAACTATTTAGTTTTTCCCGCTTTTTTTTAATCCACTGCCCTATTTTGTCCTCTCATTATTTTGCACAAACCAATCAAAGCATTGCTAGCAGTCCAAAACTGGCGGGGTAAGCACTTAGGTCGTTACATTCGTAGAAGAATTGCACCAGTCTTCCCGACTGTAAGTTTTTTTTATTTATTTATTTTTTTTAATTTCCAATTTAGCTTGAATATGCAAATTTAGCGGTGTCATTAATTGCACAAATTACACTGTCTAAAATGATGAAAACGTTTTTCTTTCTAACTGATTTCTAAGTGAATTGTTGTTGCTGATCAACAACCCAATTAAACAAAACCACCATGATGACAACAGTATTTTGTTTTTAAACATAAAATGAAACAAAACAAACCAAAAAAACAAACCTTTTCTCCCCCTAATATCCCCGAACCAAAGCAACCCAGAGTTTCACCTGTTAATATACTTGACCAGACTAAACTCTTCTTTTGAACGCTCATTCTCATCCCTGCCCAAACTCTATCACAGTAGTCAGCAATCTCCAACACAAAATCCTCATCCCAGCTGTGATTTTTTTTTTTGGGGGTTGTTAGCCCTGCAAGCAAAACCTTATATAACCTGCTTCATGAGCTGCTGCTGTATTTTATTTTTTATTTTTTTGTCATGCTATTCCCGTCTGTTTTTGCACCATCGACAAAATGTTCTTCCCCTGCTCTCAGCCTTGGAACACAAGCCTCAGGCGGTGCTCTGGCTCTAGCCACCGCCACCTACCAACTCTCGTCCGACATGCCTTACATCCATTTTCACTGGGGATCCATCTCTTGATCCTACAATTTCAGCACTCACTGGCTTTGCCGCGTGTGTGTGCGTGTGTGCGTGCGTGTGTCCCCACACCATCCAAAGCCTCTGACCGTTCTGTCGTTTGCTCTCCTCCACTGGCTGGCTGACACTGATCTGTAGTGATGGTGGTTGCTATGGTACCGCAAAGCAGCCTTTCAAAGCAATACCACTCTAATGGACTTGCAGACAGTAAACACCAACTACTGACTGCACCATCGACTAGCCGGCAAAAGAAATCAACTTTGGAAACCAACAGCAGCGTGTTGATTCTGCATCTTCTTTGTTCTTTTTTTTTTTTTTTTCTCAGCCGGTGTGCCCTAGTATTGATTGATGATTATGTTTCTACCCTCCCACTTTCCCCTCCTAATTTTTACCTCTGACAGGATTGTATCCAGTTGAACCAGTATAAGTTGAAGAGTGAAATTGGAAAGGTGAGTTTGGCGGAGTGTGAATGGCGCTTCCCTGTTTCACTGTGAATTTGCGTTTTTTTTTCATGGCACGTGTACACTATACAATGAAAACAAACTTGATTTATGGGGGGAATGAATTCGAGCAACTGTTCAAATGTTGAAGCTCAATGATTTGAACCCTTTCAGGGACAGCGGTTACTACAGTGGACAGCTTGCCATGTTATCAGGTTACAGGGTACATGAAAGGGTTAATATAGTGCAATATCGTCACTAGTCACACAACAGCATAATTTATAGCTGTGTAAATATTCTCTATTAAATACGGTCAGTTTTGGTGCTGTCAGCGATGCCCTTAACAATATGTTTCTGCTGTGATCTGTTTTTGCGATACAAGGGGCAAAACATTAGAAACACATTATCTTTGACAGAGGTGTTATAAGACCTTTTAATGCTGGGGTGTCAAACTAATTTTTGTCATGGGCCACATTTTAGTTACCGTTTCCCTTGGAGGGCTGTTATGACCGAAACCAAATTAAAAAAGTCAATAATAACGGTTTATTTCAACTATTGTTTAAGTACTGTACTGAGGGGTTTTGTTAAAAAAAATGCTTCCAATATGCCTGTTATTTATTACATGTGATAATTTTAAATTTTGGTCGAGATTTTAGCAAGCATCATGGAAGTTGACATGTTTGATTTGCCTTCGCGGGCCACATAAAATGATGTGGCGGGCCAGATCTGGCCCCTGGGCCTTGAGTTTGACACCTGTGTTTTAATGCAGGTATTGTATGATTAAACCTTTAAGAAGAGGATGAACGTATATTTGTCACTAATGTTGAAAAAAAAAATGCACTGTATCAGTGATTGCCTGACATACATTGTTTCCAGCAATTTCAGATTATTTTTTCTGCATTTTGAAAAATTGGAAGGAATAATACACAAATAATTATAGTGTCATTTAGTTGTAGACATAAAGCATGCAACCTGTCTTCCACATGTTTGGTTTACTTTAAAAGCAGCGATGTGACAGAGATGCTAGAGGCCGATGACCCAACCGAAAGTAGCACAGTAAGTAGAGATCCTGGAGCGGTGAAGCTGTACAGGCCAAAAATGTTGGTTTTTGAATAGATTCAGTGCAGCCGTCTTGGATGGCTGCATTTGTTTTCATTAATGAACAGCAAACTATGGGGGTAAAACCTGGATTGACAACTGCATCTTTATTTTTTGTTTTGCAGGGTTCCTATGGTGTGGTCAAACTTGCATACAATGAGGACGATGACAAACATTATGTAAGTCAGCAAATTGATTTACCGGTTAGCAACCAGTAAATTAGATATTTTTTTCTCCACCACAGTTATTCCACACATGTCTAAGTTTTGCGTTTTCCATCACCAGTAGTTTTTAAAATGATATATTCTTCTCGGTTTTCTTTCCTTGGTGGAAACCAATTTGCCAGACAATGCATGTCTGTGCTTTTTACGCCCACTGCCTAACCTGACCACCTACATGTGGTTCTAATGCTGGGAATTAAAAAAAAAAAAATGCTGGCTAAATGAAAAAAAAACGTGAACTAGGTTTTCAGTCAAATGTTCATGAGGAGGAGTGTTTTTTTTTTTTTTTTTTTAAAAGACATCTCCATTCTTATGTTTCGAAGCATTCACTGCTGACGCTGATTGTTGAGTGTGACAGAAATGGTAGCCTCTTGGGACAGATTGTGGGTTACTGCAACTTGTCTCCGGTGACATCTGAGTATCCATCCATGCATTTTCTAATCCGCTTATTCTCACAAGGGTCGCGGGTGCATTGGAGCCTATCCCAGATGTCTTCAGACAGTAGGCGGGAGATGGGGGGGACACCCTGAACTGGTTGCCAATGACATCTGAGTACTGTATAATCCTAAATAACAGTGACAGGAATCAAGAGCGGAGTAGATGAATAATGGCAGATGTAAAAGGTTGATTCTGTTCTCTGGTAATTTGAATTTTGTTTCACGCGAGCTTTTTTTTTTCCCCCCATCTGCAGCTTGTGCCACACATTCACTGATTTAAATCGTGTACACACGCATACACAAAGGCAGGCTTACACGTCAATCTTCTACTTGCGGATCAAAATTGATCAATAACGTCACCGCTGCTAACTTCAATAGTAACTGCTCTCTCAGTTCTGCAGTGCATCAAAAAACAAAAAAAATTGGTCGACGCCCACTCAATGTCAGGTTTACACCTTTTGAGAGATTTTCTTCCACAGTAAATGTTGACAACAAAACATTCTCACCAATGGACAATTCAGAATGTTCAATTAATGCCTGTTTTTGGAACGTGTGAGAAGGCTGGTGGATGTGGAGACAAAAAAAAAAAACATCGAACACGGAGCTGAATCTCGAACCCTAAAACTCAGAACTGTGAGACAGATTTTCGAAACTCTCGACCACCAGGCTGCACGTAATCCAGTGTCTTTTAAATGTGATCTCACCACTAATTATAAGATGCCAAAAGTTACTTTCGCAGTCGCAAACTTTCTGTCAGCAGTAGCTTTTTGTTTTCTTTCTTTCATCATCGGTGAAGGTCTCAAGAACGCAATACTATCATAAAAACGGGTGAATTTTCGATAGAGACAATTTTTTTTCCAGTCAAGGCTTTAATTATAATGCTGTGAGGACGCAGATACACACCTGCCAATACATTGTTTCTGTTATTGATAATCAATTAAAGAGTTCATTGATTGTTTGAGTGCTCCATAAATACAGTTGAGTTGTGTTGAGTTTTAGCTGGTCTAAATCCTACGGTAACCGGACAAAAAATTGCTTTTTTGCTTTGCAGGCCATGAAAGTGGTGTCCAAGAAGAAGTTAATGAAGCAGTGTGGTTTTCCACGTAAGTCAAGGCCCTCCCCGCGCCTTCAAAAACACAAAAGGTTAAGTTATTATATTGCAAAAAAAAACCATCAGGAATATGAGGATTACTTTTTTTTTTTTTTTTTTAAGAATTCCCTGTACGGATGAAGAAAAAAGAAATCATCATCAAAGCATGATTGTAAATTGGTTTTTGAGGCACATTGGCACTGAATTGCTGCATCGAACGGGCTTTTAGAAAGGGTCTAATCACTCTATTTTATCCATTGTGGTGTGTGTGCATGTGCGTGCGTGTGTGTGTGTTTTAATGAAGGCATTAAAATGATTTTGTTGCATGAAGAGAATGCCAATATACCAAATAGTGATTACTTTTTCAATGTGGCCAAGTCATTAACACCCACGTCCCCTATCCATTCAACTCTGGTTGCTATCGCTAATCAATGCAGCTGTTTCCAAGTGTGTGTTAGGTTGTGTGTGTGTGTATTTGTGTGGGTGCACCATGAAGTGTATATCATATTTCTCGATTGAGTTTCTTGATGAAAAGATGGCATATGTTAGAATATGTCATATTCTGAGAAGAGATCAAATCTGAATGTTTTTCTAAATTTGTGCGTGTGCACACTTTGGGGATTCTGCAGGTCGTCCACCTCCAAGAGGACCAAAGGCAGTCCAAGGAGAGCAGCCCAAATTCTTGGGACCATTGGAAAGAGTCTACCAAGAGATCGCCATCCTCAAAAAGCTCGATCATGTCAACATTGTGAAACTAGTGGAGGTGAGTTGATCACTTTTTTTTTTTTTTTTTTTTAGGTAAACACGAATACATATTGGATCCAATCACACTGACAATAGAAGATCGATTTTTCTGATTCACCCACTCGTCATGGAATCTAAATTTATTGTCATTGCCCATGCACAAATATAGTGCTCCAAAATTCACGTTACAACCCATCCAAAAGACATAAACCATGACCAACAGAGAGAGCCAGAACGGAAAAGCCTGGCTGGTCGCAAAAATTGTCGCGGATTTTCTTCGATGAAAAACAAAAATATAAGGAAGTGGGAGGCATGGAAGCAAGTCCCAAGCTTTGCTCTTTTAACTCATTCAATTCCATCCATTTTCACTGGAGCAACCCCCTCAATCCCAGCGTTTTACTGGATTTTGACTCATCTTGCAAGGCTCACAGAATATTTGGTTCTAATGCTATATAAACATGGAGCCTACCAAAATAAAGTTTGGACTCTCTTCTTTCATCTTTTTCCATTCTTTATCAATCGGCATTACAAAATGGCTTGGTTTCATGGAAGTGGTGATTCCTGGGCAAAAAACGGAGAAAAAGAGCTTTTTGTAAAACCATGCATTTCAATCACGTGAGGCACCACTGCCACCTACCGGTTGCTTTTTTACATGATTTACAATGCAAACGCTTATTGTCATTCACAGATTGCATCAGACCCTCCTCCTTCCTCTCTATGACGCAAAAAAAAAAGACTTAGACGTACAAGTACGTCCTTGGTAGGCGGGGCCTAATTTTAAAAAGGCGTACAAGTACTTCTTGCAGAATGAAAGAGTTAAGGGAGGGGTACAGTATGGGATTGGAAAAAAAAACCTCTGCAACAGCCACATGTGTAGGTGGCATAAAGAAACGACTCAAATACTTACAGGGGGCAGATGTAATATGGGCGGCGACTGCAGCCTTTTAAGGTACGCTGCACATCCTCAGTACACCTGAAGGACAGGTTCTGGGGGGACAAAAAGATTTTGATTCGAGTGTTGTGTACGCCATTGTGTGAGCATGTGACAGTGTGTCTGTACGTCTGTGTCCTCGATCACCAGCCAGCACGCAAAACCACATGGTCTCGTTGCAATGGAGATGACCTCCCTGACTCCTGAACTGTGACACGAAGCCCAGTAAAATGAGGGGGGTGAGTGAGAGAGGGGAGGCTCCAGCATCTGCCGGCATAAACATCCAGGAGATAAGGGTTCCAATCATTAGATTGGTCATGCCATGTTTTTCTTTGGACTAGACCTGCAACCATATCAGTGCACCTGATTGTTCTCTGAATTCTTCTCGGGTCAAAAGGACTTTCATTGTGGGTTGACTAGGAGACTGCATTCCAGTCCCCTTTTTATTTATTTTTTGGTCTCGTTATGAATATCGAAGCCCACGCAGTGCAGAACAGATTATAAGCAATGAATGTTTTGTGTCCATTTGTCACAGATGGCTGGGACAAGCAGGAATATCATCCATGCTGAGTCATAGAGTACCGCTTTTTTTATTTTCAATTAAGTTACTCATTTAATCTCTCTTAGTCAGCCACTACATTAGTCAGCAGCCGCCAGTAAAAGTACCACCTTGCGCGGGGTCAAAATCTTCTTTTTGTGTGATGACTTACTACTTTTAAAACTATATTTGGAAAGAGTCATATTTCCATGATTACCGCATGCGTTTCAGCCAACTAGCTTTCATGTGTGAATTAGAAATTAAATTTGCTCAAAATGGGGAAAAGATTCTGAGTATTACGAACAGTCATGTTGCGATTGTGGATATTGAAATATTAAGAGCAAATATGTAAAATTAAAAAAAAAAAAAAAAAAAACCTTCCAGTATAAGGCACATTAACTCGCACTAGTTTTTGACTGTTTCGCTTTCCACTTGTGTCTTTCTGCGAGCATTTAATGATCCATTATTGTGTAATGATCCATGATTAAAATGCAAATGATGCATTTACAAAAAAATAAAAATAATCAATTACTTCTCCCACCCCTTTTATATCTAATTAATTCTTTCATTCGAGGATGGCACTGATTCGCCTCAACATCATCTTTTGGATCTTCAAGCTACGAGATTATAAACCAACATTCCCAGATGAACTGACACACTTCAGGCCTGACTTTGCCAGACCTTTATCTTCCCCTCTTGTCGTTTATACCCACAAAGACGCTTCACCGAGTCGCCTTGCGCCAGCTACGGTGATGACATGTCTGTTTCTTAAACACGCCACCAGTTAGATTGAAGCAAGCCATTGCGGGGGATGACATTTTGAAATGAAATCTCCTCTGCTTTCCGTTGCCGAACTGTAATGCTGCTTTAAATGTGCCTTGACAGAACAGGTTAAAGAGTTAACAACAGTTGGGTCGAAAACGACTTTGCAGCTGTCACAAGGACTCCTTTATTGAGTGATTAATTATTTTTGAATGTCAGTCGACATATCCGTCATACACAGAAAGTCATTTTTTCGAAATGATGCCTTGCTTATTTATAGCATGCGGTCTCAGCCTGTCATTCACTGCCGTGTTCGTCGTCTAACAGGTGCTGGATGATCCTTCCGAGGATAACCTTCACATGGGTATGCACGCTGCATTCTCTTCCTTCTCTGCTTTTTTTTTTTTTTTGGGCCACTTCAGTAACTGGCCTTCTTATAACTAATTCAGTTTGTCCCGAGCTTCCCTTTCCATCTCCTCGAGGCGCACGCTAACCCTCATCAGCAATGTTAGGTCACAGTTGGAACGTCAAACATCTCACTTGCTTGATATGGCCCATTTACACAATTCAGTGGTCCAATTCAATGCCATAAATTTGCTGTTGGCTCGCTACCCCGCGAGGCTGCGCGGCGGCCAAACGTCATGTCATGTTTGCATGGATTAATGACTTATTTTGTCTCTGGCATTCATATTTACTTATGCAGTCTTTTTTTTTTTTCCTGACAGTATTCGAGCTGATGCGCAAAGGGTGAGTGCAACGTGTCTTTTGTTAATATTTGAAGGCTCATCCCCTCGGTTTCTCTTCCTCCTCTTTCCCTCATTTCTTCATTCCCTCCATCCATCCATCCGCCCTCAGCCTCCGCCTTTTGAATGTTCTTCTACTGGGCTCAGTGCCGGTCTTTGCGCCTTTTCTTGGCTTCAAAGGGATTTGTAATAAGTTCATGCTTATTACCAGAAGAAGTCAGCTCCTGCATGCACGGGCTACCTCCCCCAGAAAGCTAAAAATGGGATCAAATGAAATGAGACCTGTTGTTATTACGTAAGAGTGCGAGGGAACGCGGTTAGACATTACATGCTTGCATGCATACGGTTGATCGGATTTACGATTTGATCTTTTAATCTTGAAGCGCAAGGTCACGAAAAAGGCATGGTGTTGTTGATTGCGAAGATGATCCACAACAATCTGTTTGATCGAACCGTTTTCTATGGAGTAAGCAATGTGCATTTACAACGACCAAAAAAATGACTGACAACATCAGTTACCTGTTTCTAATTTAATAACATCCTATGCTAGGGGTCGGCAACCCAAAATGTTGAAAGAGCCATATAGGACGAAAAAAAACAAAAACAAATATGTCTGGAGCCGCAAAAAAATAAAAGCCTTCTATAAAATTTACAATGAAGGACACACATGCTGTATGTATGTAGAATTGTTTATGTTATTCATTCCTTTGTTGTGTGTTCACAAACGCCCCCATAGAATTTATTTTGTGATTTCCTCGCTTGATTTTTTGTTTTGGTGTATTATTTTCGCTTCACATAGTGTCAGTGAAGTGATTATGAATTCCGTTTTTCGGATGCTGTCTTTGAACGCCTCTCGAGTTGAACGAGAAGAGAGAAGGCACGAAGTTGGACGCAGACGTCTGGGTTTGTCGAGGCTGTTAAAAGCATAAATAAAGTGTACGTTTTGAAAAACTAACACCACAGCTCTCCTTTTTCGGAGCTGCCACATGTGACTATATCTATTTGAGCTATATTAGCCTACTATCAAAATCGTTTTCAATTTTCAAACATTTTTTATAAAGCTCCAGGGAGCCACTAGACGTTTTCTATGGAGTAAGCAATGTGCATTTACAACGACCAAAAAAATGACTGACAACATCAGTTACCTGTTTCTAATTTAATAACATCCTATGCAAAAGTTCTATTGATATATTTTGATTCAAATGAGAGAAGCAAAATATCGAAAATGTATCTTACTAGCATTCAGGGTAGAAAACTTCATTAATGACCAATCGTGATAACGTTTTGTTTGGTCAGACACGAGTACTGTCCTGTATCTGCTGTAAAAGTGATCTCGGGCAGGCCATTGCACATTTAACTGAATTTGTGTCTGACCGTGTTGTGAAATCACTTCACTCTAACATCTCTCCTGAAAGAGGGAAATAAATGTCCTAATGGGGATCGTGAAAATGTAATTAGTCCAGATGAATCCATGACTCCCTCTTGCATCTTTCAAAACATTTTTCCTCCTTTGTGGGCCAGTTCAGATAATTGTGATGAAAGCGTAAGCTACCAAAACCTACTGGAATCAGATTTACTATATTGTACTCAGATTTTTATCCAGCCTTGATTGTACGGAGAATATCCCAATGTAACAGCACTATAGGTACATAGATCAGCTATGTCCTGGCCTTGTAATCACAGTGTGCTGATCAATGGCGTTCACTCCCCCAAATTACCTTCAGCGAAACCTTTCAAATTGTAATTGGGCAAAAATGCCTCCGGCACACATAAATGCGGCGTTGGCGATGTTTGACTTTGACTTTCCATTTCGGAGCCCTGCCCGGATATGTAATCTATCAATTCCAAGCGCCGGTTGGCATATTAAAGTGCATCTGAAATGGAAAACTGTGTGCACTGTCAATTTGCAGGCCCGTGTTGGAAGTACCCACCGACAATCCGTTGTCAGAGGAACAGGCAAGGTTATACTTCCGAGATGTCATCCTTGGTATTGAGTACTGTAAGTATCCTTCACATGGAAGCCTCATGAGTACAATATAAGGGACGTTTTTAATCAAGTAAAAATTGCGACTACATTTAATTGTGCATATTATGACGTTGTTTTGTGTCTGCCCAAAAGGATGTTTTTCAAAAATATATATCAGTTTCCATCGGTACATACAAGAAGGCCAAAGAGTTCAGGACCCTTTTCTTGGGGAGTGTTTCTGCTTACAACCTAATCAATACTTTGCCTACACTGCAATATATCCCTTCATTCATGTTTCTTTAGACGTTCCCTTGTATGCTGCAGTAGATTGGTTTCACGAGGCTTCAGTCCTAATGATCCCGAATCAATACTCGCTTGCCATTGCACCCTTCAGATAAGTGCAGAGAGGACTTAGAAAATAGATAACCTCTCGTGCTGAGGGGTTCTTCAGTGAGTTAGATGAACCAGGTTCCTCTGACAAGCCTGCCTTTAAGTAAGATTGTATTGAAGTCTCCATGTGAAGACATCTTTTATTTATTGTTTATTAATGCCCATAGCAATTAGAATGTGCTCATACTAGACCAGGCATGTCCAGCTCCGGTCCTCGGGTGGAGGGGGGGCACTGTCCTTCTGCAAGACAATGGATTCCAAGGATCAGCTCATAAGCAAGCTCTGAAAAAAACAAGAGAACCATCCTTATCATATGAATCAGCTGTGTTGCAGCAGGGACAGATTGAAAACAGGCAGGACAGCGGCCCTTGGGGACCGAGTTTGGACACCCCTGGACTAGACCATCTTGTTTGTTCGGATCAGCAATTCTTTTTATGTAGTTGTGTTTTGGATGTTATGATAAGCAGTACATATCATAGCCTGGGTTGCTCTGTGTCCCACTGTGTTCCACTCTTGGATGGTGTTCCACAGGGTTACATTTTGAGGCCCCTGTTGTTTTTATTGTATTTTTTGTCCTTGAGTTCAATTTTGAGAAAACAACCAGATCTATGTCCTGCTAAGTAAAAACAATGGCTTCTTCTTAAGGCCACTTTTGTCGTGTCTGGAGGAAATCCAACCCCCTATAGCACAGAAGTTCTTGACTGTCAATGAAAAGAAAACACAAAGTTATGGTGTTTGCTTCCAGTAATATATTGTCTTTGCTCATCCAATTATGACACGTTAAAAGATAATCTGACTACATTTTGTAAATCACCTGCTGAGTCTTGGATCGTTATTAAAGCCTTTGTGAGTTTTAAGCGGTAATTATGAACCTGTCTTCACAGTGCACTACCAGAAAATTGTACACCGGGACATCAAGCCTTCTAATTTGTTACTGGGTGATGACGGCCATGTTAAGATTGCAGATTTTGGAGTGAGCAACCAGTTTGAGGGCAAAGACGCTTTGCTGTCCAGCACAGCTGGTACTCCTGCGTTCATGGCGCCAGAGACCTTGTCAGACAAGCGGAAGAGCTTCAGTGGAAAAGTAAGTTGGCTATGGTGGATGGATGGATGCCTGCATACTTAACGCTTTTCCTTTTTGTTAGCAAAAGTTAGTCACACAGTACCTTGTAATAATAAACATCGATGGCGATGGTGATGGTGATGGTGATGGTGATGGTGATGGATTGGGCAGGCTCAGATTTGTCATTTCGGATCAGAGCCTGAGCTGCTTCGAAATTTGAATTTCTGTGCTGTGAAATACAAACATGTACAACAACGGGTACATTCAATTTCCATTTGAGGGATTTTGATGAGTACCAAAAATAAAATAAATTGAAATAAATCAAAATGTACCACTAAGTTTACGAAAAGGGATTTAAAAGAAACCTGAAATGACCTGTGTGTGTGTGTGCTGCCTGCATACTTAACGCTTTTCCTTTTTGTTAGAGAAAGTTAGTCACACAGTACCTTCTAATAATAAACATCGATGGTGATGGTGATGGTGATGGATTGGGCAGGCTCCCTGCATACTTAACGCTTTTCCTTTTTGTTAGCAAAAGTTAGTCACACAGTACCTTGTAATAATAAACATCGATGGCGATGGTGATGGTGATGGTGATGGTGATGGTGATGGATTGGGCAGGCTCAGATTTGTCATTTCGGATCAGAGCCTGAGCTGCTTCGAAATTTGAATTTCTGTGCTGTGAAATACAAACATGTACAACAACGGGAACAGTCAATTTCAATTTGAGGGATTTTGATGAGTACCAAAAGTAAAATAAATTGAAATAAATCAAAATGTACCACTAAGTTTACGAAAAGGGATTTAAAAGAAACCTGAAATGACCTGTGTGTGTGTGTTCAGTAACTCCCACTTCCACAGTCATTTCACATACAGACACACGCGCACACACTATGACGTATGACGTCAAGGTTAAATAAATTGTTACATAATCCAGCTAAAAATATAATATAAAACAAAGTGAAGGCAAGTGAGATGTGAAACCAGCTGTTACTCTTGACCAGACTTTATTTTCTCCTGGTTTTAGGTTTTGTGAGAGGAGATACATTTTTTTTTTTTGTCTGATTTAAAAGAATCCTTTGTAAAAGATCTGATTCAAGATACTTGAACTAGCTACGGCCTTAAACTGTCGGGATCCATTTTATTATTTTACTCCCTGCTATTCCATCATTTTTTTGCAGTATATTTTTGACAGTTTTTTTTAACATCTTACTTTCTCTTGTTTTTTTTTTTTTTTTTTTTTTTTAAGGCACTGGATGTTTGGGCCATGGGAGTCACTCTCTTCTGTTTCATCTTCGGAAAGGCAAGTTTACTTCTTTCCTCTTTGTTTCAGCACGATTTTTGATTCATGATTCCACAGATTTAGATCCGTACATCATGACCTGCTCTTAAAAAAAGAGAAATGGGGGTCCGTGGTTTACCTCGGTCCAGGCAAACAAGTTGTCGCTGTTTTTCATTTGATTGTGCGACCGAGGTTTTTTTTTTTATGGCTAAGATGTATTTCTCCAAACATTTACTGTAATTGTAATTTTACTACTACGTACCACTTGGGTAGTGATAGACTGCGGCGTGTTCCAACTTATGTTTAAATTTGGGTTGTGTTGCTGCCGCAGGAATAGAGGGAAAAAAACAGAGAACCCTTTGACTCTCTTTCTGTGAAAAAGAAGTCTTCATTATTTATGTCAACCAGTGGCGGTCTTTCAGGGCCAGCGAGGCCTTCTCTGCCTGCCTAAACATTAAATTTTAATATTTGTTCCATCACATTGGATTAATTTTCTCCCAACAGTCTATTCTCTTCATTTTGTAGTGTTGGCTGCACAACATGACCAGGAGTGGATGTGGAGTTTTGATTTTATTTATTTTTTTAAATCCAATCAGATTTCTGCCTCTTTTTGTTGCTATGTGAATACAATCTGCCAAGGGCCTCCAGAATCAATCGTGCTGGCCAGTTGTAATTTAAACTATTTGCGATTGGACTGTTTCGTTAACCAGATTACAAATCTGTCGTCCCAAATCTGACGAGCTGGCCATTGATGAGGTCAACATTTTTCCATCCTATTTTTGGTTGTTCAGAGTAAGTTCAACTTGGAAAAAAAAAAGTGTGAGTTCAACATAATTGTTTGTGGGGTTTTTTTTTTTTTTTTTTTTGGTCATGTTATTAGACAGATATTTTTTTTCATTCAGAGCATTTCATTATATTAGATTTTTGGATACTATTGATCGTTCCAGTGGTAGTGGTAGTATTAAGAGGTGAATTAAATTAGGTATGTTCTCACTAATTGGCCGGGTACAAAAGCACTCTCAGCCTTTCATTTTAATGAGTATCAAACAACTCATTACATGCATCTCTGTTACATTTTCCCTCTAGCAACGGAATAATTGAATCTACCTTTCTTGTGTTTTTTTCCATTGTTTCCCACACCCTGTCTGTAGTGCCCATTTATTGACGAGTACATATTGGCTTTGCACAATAAGATAAGGACCAAAGCTGTGGATTTCCCCGAAATGTAAGTTCCCCGTACCGCACCTGCACAATGCCACTCCATGAAAAAATAGACAGGACCAGGCACATCCAGTTCCCAGGTCATGATCTGAAACCATTTGCCTCTCATTCCGTCTGCATCCCAGACACAAACATGTCGTTGCACCGCCAGCATGCGCTAAATGTCACCTGCATGTGATCAAAACAAGCAAAGAAAAGGCAAACGGGGACAACAGCAGAATGGGATGACACAAACCTTTCTTTCCTTTCGCCTCTTGGATCAACACACGTGTCTTCTCTGTATCTTCGAATTAAACCTTCCAATCAGGATAACACCGCAGGATACTGATTAATGGAGACGTCACATTTGTCAGCAGTCATTGGTTTGTTATAGTTCTACAACAAGAAGAGCTTGTGTATTGCTTGGCAACATGCAAATGTCCTTTCACGAGGATTTCCAATTCTGTCATCGTGCTGGTCTGAAGTATGTTTGAACATTCACAACACTTATTTGAGCTCATCACTAAAACATTTGAGAAGAACAAAATGTCGACTTAGCTTTCGCCGACTTCACAGTCCCTCCCCCACAGTCAGCTTTCAAAGACTCCAATGATTTGATAAATTGTTGTTTTTGTTTTTTGTTTTTTTTTTGTGAGATGAAGCTACATTTCTCGCGGTGCAATCCAGCTCATTCCAAAATTTATACATTCAAATCAGCTTCTCGCGTTGTGAGGGGTTTGGAGAAGACATTCTACGGCTTGATTTGTGAAGCAGTCTGAAGTGTAATGTGGTATTCATTCTCATTAGCTAACACTGATAGCAGAGTACGGCGCTTTATTTCCTTGAAAACAAAACCCAAAAAAAACCCACAGAACATTTGATTGCAATCAAACATGATTTAAGAGCTCAGTTTTTGCAGCGCTGTAGGGCTTCTTTTTCGCTTTTCATCTTGGGAGTCTGTCGCCGTGCCGTGTAAATGTTTGCACCATCCGTGGGTCATTATGTCCTTCCATTTATTTCGGCTCGTTTAATTCAGTGGCCAGTCAAGTGTGCCGTGAACATCTGAGTGATAACAGGGTTTGTATTTAAAATGAGTCTCTTAATTGTCACCTCTGTACTTAACGCTGCCTCACTTGCACTGGACGTTAAGTCTACACACCCCTGTTCAAATGTCAGTTATGTCATGATGTACAATTGAGACCAACGTACATCATTTCAAAACTGGTTCCACCATTAATGTGGCGGATGACCCGAACTACTCAGTAGATTTAAAAAAAATAAGAATAATAATAATCTTTTCAAGAGGGCAAGTAAAAATGTGTGCACAGCTTCTCAGAATTGTGATACACAAATGTGTGTGTGTGTGTGTGTGTGTGTGTGTGTGTGTGTGTGCGTGTGCGTGTGCGTATGTTTCACAGCAGCACTCTGGATTCTGAAGGCGTTGGGCAAATTAAATTTACATGGCGGCACATTAAAGCTGAAACGTGATTGGACAAACTAAATAACTAAATACATAAGCCACAAATGACTGGAAGCTTCACAACCAAGAAACGCGTTATGAAATGAAGACAAACGACTCTTGGAAATGAATTATTACCATTTCATGTAAGTTGAAAATATAGGACCATGCTTCCGATAGTGTTTTGGTCAGCAGAGTCCATGGCCGCACACCAATACTTTTTTTATAATTCAAAAACTTCGGATTTGAGCAGGGGTGTGTAGACTTTTTATATCCACTCTACATAACACTCACTTCAAACTAAAACTGGTGTTTGCCATTATCCTAAACAGAAACAGACGCAGTCAAATAACCATGACCCGAAAGTAAATCATTTGTCAATTTATTTGCCGTTTAAAACAAAAGCATGTCAAAAACATTTGGCAAAAAGTAGGACTTTGCTGTTCACCCTCTCACAGTTTATTCTCCACTTCCACCAAGTGAACGGTTGATTTTACTCCCTGTGGTTAAGTTCCAGAGCCACGCAGCGTCAAGGGCATCCAAAATTCATTCAAAAAAAAAAAAAAGGACGCTCAATGCAACTGATTAGGTGGACTTATTAGATTAATGAGGGAGTTCTTATTTTACTGTTTAATGAACCACCATTTAATTTTAATCAAAGATTCCCCGTGCTGTTTGAACATGGCTTGGATTCTAGAAAACGGGAAAAAAATTTAAGTCTGTCTCAAATGATTGTTTTTTTGACACTCATGAAATCTTTAAGCTGTTTTGTATTTTTCGAATGCGGAAAGAATGTCATCTTTTGAGCATAGAGGTCACAATAACAGCCCAAGGGCATTCAGCCAATGAGCTCCGTGCTGTTTGAACATGGCTGGGATTCTAGAAAACGGGAAAAAGATTGAAGTCTGTCTCAAATGATTGTTTTTTTTTGACACTCATGAAATCTTCAAGCTGTTTTGTATTTTTCGAATGCGGAAAGAATATCATCTTTTGAGCATAGAGGTCACAATAACAGCCCAAGGGCATTCAGCCAATGAGCAAGAGTCAAGGGTGAGTCTCGGTGTGTATGCTTTCTATTCATTTTACATGGGCTCCTAATTAACCTCCTGTGGCAAAAGATATTCTCCCTTCAAGGTTGTCCCTACCTCCTATGAACTCGGCTTACTCGGCCAAGAAATCAGTCGTCAACCTGTCTTAACTCCCACTCGTTAGCGCAGAAGAGAGTTTGTTTAAATAGCTCCTCAAGCCATGAATATAAAATATAAATGGGGGGGGGGGAACAATAACATAAAACAAGCCCTTAGTTTC
>NW_017806158.1:1735516-1784966 GCF_001891065.2 Hippocampus comes
TATATATATATAATTTTTTTTCTTTTAATGAACCGTCTATTTTAAAACTGTTTTCATATAAAAGGGTGTACCACATTATAAGGTGCATAGATAGAAGCTACAATATAGTGGCTGAGGTTACATTATGCATCCACTAGATGGAGCTACGCTAAATGGAATACAATACAATACAGCTTTATTTATATTGAGCTTTCACAACCGGTGCTGCTGTTACAAAACGCTTTACGGAACATTTAAAATACTATGTCCAAGAAATGAGAATATTGATCCATACATAAGGCGCATCGGATTATCGGGCTCACTGTCGGCTTTAGAGAAAATTGAATACTTTTAGCTGGGCCTTATTGTGCGGAATACTTGCAATTGAGTCCTGACGAATCCTCGTCTGAATTCAATATATTCTGAACCAAGTCCCGCCTTTAACTTGAGTTGCTGGTCTTGAAAGACAAGCCCCTAAGAGATTCCGATATCTTATTTATTGATTGATTTTTTTTTTTTTTTTTCTATCTGAGTCTCACCGAAATTTAACAGTTTCTCGCTCGGCTATCTTTCATTCAAATCGGTTGTGTAAATTTCACATAGTACTGCCAACCGAACCAAGCAACATCACGCAATGTGTGCTTGGTGCTTGCCAAGCACTTCTTATTAATTACCTAATTGGGTAGCGGTTTGCTTTTTGCTGAATGATCACAGCATAGGTTGCGCTTATCGGAGCGAACCGTGTCCGTCCGTGTGTTTAGGTAGACCAATGGGTGACTCAGGGTGGCACCGACCCCCTGCCTCTGGAGGAGGAGCACTGCTCTGTGGTGGAGGTGACGGAAGAGGACATCAAGAACTCAGTCAAGTTTGTTCCCAGCCTCTCTGCTGTGGTAAGTCAAATGAAATGTATTCTCTTTTCATCATACTTTAAGTAGCTCTAAAGGGTTTCACCATAGAATGACTTGGGAGATCATAACAAGTGTGATGTTAAGCTTTAAGCGAGGAAACTGGAAGTTTTGGATTTTTTTTTCTTTTTTTTGGCATTTTAAAAATTCTTGCACAAGCAAGAAAGATCCTTTCTTCCCATCGCCTCTCGTCGTGTCCGTGCATCCTCCTCGCCACAATAACGCAGTCGTCGTTAGGCACAGCGGCGCCTCTCAGACGTGGTATATAAAGATGCTAATAAATCAGCCACCTCAATTAGCATCAGGCTTGATAAATCTCATTTCTCGTGCTAAATAATCCGGTTGAGTACACCCCCAGAATGCGCATGCTATATTCATCTAGTTTCATATTCTTGCAAAATGAACTGACGCAATTCTGTGGGTGCGCCCTGTTAGTAGTAGATCAGCTTCCACCTCTGTTTGCCTGAGCAATCAAGTCAGCAAACCATTGGTAAATCAGGCCCCGACTGCATGAGCAACTTAGTCCCGTACTGATCCAACATGACAATGCAAAACAAGCCCAAAGCTGTTGTGCAGTTTGAATCCCATTCTTATTGTGAATTTCAGATCTTGGTCAAAGCCATGTTGAGGAAACGCTCCTTCAGTAATCCGTTTGAGTGTCCGAGTCGAAGGGAAGAGAGGTCGATGTCGGCACCCAGCAGCTTGCTCATGTAAGTCCAGACGTCAGACTCATCCGGGGTCTTTTTGCTATTTTGTTAATAAAGAGCACAACGGTCCAAACGGTTGTTCAATATTTAAGGTTGCTCGCGGTCTAGGGCTCTCGTTGCTACTTCCCTCCTGTCTCCTCTTTCTCTTCTATTAGACGAGCTACCGTCGCTGCCGCAGCTCTGACTGCTGCTTTGTCTTGTCACCATAGCGCCATAATTCATCCTATATTTGTATGCAGTGGAGCTTACCGGCTTTTGTAAGGGTTTCTTTGTATGTTGGTGTCAGACATCGGGAACAAAGAAAGGATTGGATGGAAAAAAAAAAAAACGCAGTGATAAAGACCCAATTGGGTAATGTTTCATCACATCCCGGAATGCTTTTGAAACAGCAGCAAATTGCTGCAGCAGGGGTGCATAAAATGAACAATGGCCGTGGCAGCTGGCTTGAAGAAAGCTTGGTTTATGTTCGCGGGTTTACATGGCTCGTACAGAAACAAACATCCAGAAAATAAATTTATAACCTAAGCGTCTCAATCACCATTTTTGCCTTCTTGATGCGTCATTATGAACTGCATAAGGTCGTCGCAATTCCAATGGAAATTCCTTGTGAATCCTATGAAAGGGGACAAGAAAGTAATTAATTAAATGGTGATGAGCATTGAAACATGCCCTTCGAGAAATATGATTCTCCGAATTCAGACAATCAAGTAAAGCCCCTGCAGGTTGACTGATGATTCATCCCAATCATTGGAAGAGAGAGCGTCAGTGGTTGCCTCCACCAGCTGCCATTTTTTTTTCCCCCTCCTGAGCTCCTGAGGTTTTTCGTTCACAAATGGCTCTCCGTCTTTTCTCCTACTTTGCTGCAGGGACTCTTGGCCTTTCCGGCCAACTTTAAAAGTGCACCCATCACTCAGGTAACACGTGCCATATACACTCACCAGAGACATCATTAGGTACACCTGCAAATATGAAGGGGATCCAGAATAAGAACTGTATTTTGTCTTCAGCTTTTAGAAAGCTGACTGGAAGAGCAGCAGTCAGCAAACATCAACAAATACGAAATTCTTATCAAACGTTTAAAAAAAAAAAATTTATATATATATATATTGAGAAGTGAACACACCAAGAGTGATAAAAAAAAAAAAAAAAAACACGACTTGTTTTATTTGGTTTTGTTTTGGAGGTCACACGTACAGGTGTATCTCAATAAACTGTTTTTTCAGTAGTTCAATTCCATAAATGAAACTCATCCATATTGTATGGATTCATTACACAGAGAGTGAAATATTTCAGGATTCTATTTATTTGGTGATGATTAGAGCTTAGAATACAATATTTATATAAGAAACCATTGAAATAATTGTAAAAATAGAAACGAAGTAGGAGCTGGCCATCGCGAAGTATTTTAAAAATGTTGAAGGCATCTATCTCCATAATAAGTTTCCCTTTTTGAATTGAAATTCAAATTAAGACCCATTTTTCGATGATATTGTAGCTTTCCCAATTAGATTAAAAAATGAGTTTACAATTCACAGAGGACATGCAGTAAATTTAAGCCTTGGTTAAACTCATCCATCTCATTGTAATATCTGCAACATTCCCAATACAAAGTGCTTTTGTATTCTGCTGATTAGATTGTGCAGGTGTACCTAATGTTGTGGCAGGTGAATGCAATGTGTCCAACATCCACCGCATCATCGGCCTCCGCTTGCCTCGTTCTGGAGGCGATTCAACCGCTCCTTTCCCACCTCTGACTTTCTTTGTCATTTTTTCCTGCCGCCGCCGCTGCTGCTGTCATTTAATGGCGTCAGATGCAGTCCTTGTGTATTTAATGCTCATCTGTAATGGACGTTTTTCACCGGTTCCATTTGAGGTGCTCTGGAGATGCCCGTGTATTGACAGTCATTCTTCTTTCTTTCTTTCTCTCGAATGGTTTTTCCAGAAAGAGCAGCACAGGTGATGGACCCAGGGAAGGAGAGCTGGAGGATCTGCATGAAGATGAGCCCTCGTCTTGAGTCTTAGACATTGTTGTTATTTTTCTTCAACCTCTCTTCCCCTTTCCTTTGCTTCAACCGTTTATGTGCTTGCCACTTCATGCGCTACGCAGAAAACAGGCATGGAAGTCCAGTGTTTTTTTTTTTTTTCTTACTCCGTGCTTGTGTTTGAACTTCCTGTTGACCTCGGAGTGACATTACTTCTCTCCGCCCCCCCCCTTTTTTTTTTTTTTACTCTGCTTTTAATCATTTTCTCTTTTCATGTCGGCCTGTTGTGGAGAAGGAAAAGTCAAAGACTGGACCTTGGCTTCCTAGTTGGACACTATGTGGAGTGTGTATTCCCTTCGAATGACTTGCTGCAGAATTTTTAATTTCTGACCAATTATGGCTTATTTAATTATTGTACATAGATGTTTGAAGGTCTTATCGGGGTCATTCCCACAATCCTTATATCATATTGTTTACTCATTCCTATGTTGCCTTCGCTGCCCTTGAAGCCTGTGAAATTTCTTCCCAAAGTAACGACAACCACACTTTTGACAGTGATCACAAAAAAAGCGGCCCTTCACTTGAACAGTATTTGCTCTTGAACAGACCGACGGGGACATTTTATGACAAGAGTCTGATAAATATTCCTGGAACCATCTCCAGATTTCGTAATAGGGCAATGACAAGAGTTTAGCACGATTTGGCCGTCATACACCCCCATCACTGATTTGAAATGAAACAATCAAATTGTGTTTGAAGTGGAGTCCTGTAGAAAAATATTCCATTTGCCATTTTGGAATTATAGGCTGTCTGTGCTGAGCCTCTCAGTTTGCATTTTAATGCTGGAATGAAAATAATTTGCAGCCACCGAGTTGAGTGCTTGAGTTCAAGAGCCCATAGATCATCACCAAATGCCGATTGTCCTCCCTTGAGATATTTTACCAGGTCTTCACTTAATGCTTGTTTATGGGTCTTTTTGTTTTTAGTAAGTGACTTGAATTTGTTTTCCAAATGTCTGGAGTTCAGTCATTTTTGGGTCATTATCAGTCATCTCGCTAAAATGTTATCAATTTTGTAGCATTTGTCTCCATGTTAGAACAGAATCAAGCCAGATTGGTGTCCCCCCCCCCCCCCCCCCAATTCCAGGGCACCCTTTTTTATCTTTTTGGCCTAACTTGTGCGTAACATAAGAGCATTGCTGTGGTGCCATTTTATGGCATCCTTGTGCAAACGAACAATGTTGAAGTCAGTTGAGGAGCTTCATGCAGTGCTCTGCTGATATCTTGGTACCAAGAAACTATGTTTAAGTAAGTTAAGGAGCTTCAGGTGGTGCCTTGCCACCTTTTGAGACACTTGATAGGTAATTCTAAACCATTTTAAGTTGGTTTCCATGACCGGAAGTTCACTTTTTTTCATCCGTCATCCATAAACACGAATGACCTGGTTCCATTTGTAGCCCTAACCTGTGTCCACCATGTGTAACACAATGATGTGGGATGCTTTGGATCATGACTCTCCATCTCCATTTTTGTTTCCTCTTCCAATCCTTCTGATACAAGTTGACCTCGGTTTCATTTTTGCAAAGCATCAGATGGTACTTAGTTGTATTCTATTTGCATTCATGAAGGTGTCTCTTGATTGTAGAATGTGATGATAGAGTGACCTTATCCACTTCACTTGTCTCCTGTTTGCATCCTGGTCTTTTATTGTTGAGCTCACCAGTGTTTAATTTTAAAGAATGTAGCTCACCTTTATTTGTTTGTTTTTGCAGCATAATGATGGTATCCTCACTTGAACGTTTTAGCCCCTGGAAATTCAATTACTCTCCACAAAATGGCTGTTAGTCCTAAATTAAATTCTTTATTTTTGTGTTTTATTTCAAATCAACTTTGGCGGCGTCGAAAGACAAAATCACTCAACTCTAGCTGAATCATCACATTCAAAACACATTATAGTGTCAATGTCCTGTTGACGTTCAGGGAGATCTTTTTTTTTTTTTTCCATACTGGATTCTGATATTGACGGTTGTTTTTTATTTTTCCTCACTTGGGATTAAACTGAAATTATTGACCGGGTTTTCATTGGCCACCGCTTGCGAAATAGAAATCCGTTGAGCCGCACTGACAAGGTGCATTTCAATGTCACGATTAGGCTTTGTCTGGCAAGAACAGCCACTCTGCATCCACCACTCCGCTCTCCCCAGTGTGGCTGATTAGAAAGGGGGAGCGCTGCACTTTTGCATGCCCTCGATCGGTTTCCTCCTCAGGGTCCTCCGGTGAAAGATGACGAGGGGGAGTATTGCTCCAACTAACATTGGAGGGCGTTTTACATCCCGTTTTATCAAGTCTGCGTGCTTTGAAAGAGTTCATGGAATCACGAACGCTGCTGACGGCCTAACCGCTATTGCATCAAGGGAGAATGTTTTTTTCCAAAGTGTTGACAAAAGAGCTGTTTCATATTTCTATCTTAATGTGCAATTATCAAAAATGTGTCGGCATCAAACAGCAAAAGTGCTCTATTGTTTTGTATAGTTCTGTTTTTTTTCTTGCTGTATCTTGAAGTACTGATGAGGGGAAGTTTCAATGAAGGGCTTTTTTTTTTTTTTTGTGTATGCAAAACATTCAATATGAATATTTTTTTTCTTTCTTTTTTTTATATGTACATGTCTGTGCCGCTAACTTTTGTGTATGCAAAACATTCAATGTGAATATTTTTTTTCTTTCTTTTTTTATATGTACATGTCTGTGCCGCTAACTTTTTTGTCCAAACACTCAGGCTCTTGTGTACTGTGATTTGGTCATCAACCTTCAAAGGTAACCCACTGCTTGCACTTTACATTTTCTGTAAATATATCACTTTTACATGAAAGACCTGCAACATCCGCAAGACTAATAGTCATGATGTGCATCCCCTTTAAAAAAACAATAGATGCTTTACTCCTGGGTGCTTATTTGCTTTTCACAGTTGTGTGCTAATATTTAACGGTATTCAATGGTAAAAGCAGCAAATAAAATAACTTACGGAAGCGCTTTCTTTCACGTACCCGATGTGCATAAGTTCTAAATTTTGAAATCTTTGGTGAGGCATGTGTCAGTTAACCTCTTGAGTCGGTATGTAATAGAAGAGGCCCCAAAAAAAAGGTCAACGTGTAATGACATACCCTTGCGGTATTCTGCAGCTCCAAAATATCGAAGTAAATAACCTGCATGTTTGCTTTTCTGTGCATCCTCAATGAAAAGTTGTAACACTTGCAGGAATGCTACTGTTATGCATGTTGTTTGCGATTTATGCCCAGCAGCATTTTATGATGCATACAGTTAATATATTCTTACATGGGAAATATCAAATGTGCCCCGGTGTCGCGAAAACGGGGCTTTTAGAAAAGATGAAAATGGATGCTGCAATTGTTGCACTGGAATTGATTTTGGGTGAAGCAAAATGGAGGAATGTGAGCTTGCTGCTGTGTATTTGACTGTCCTGTTCCATGTTGAAGGTCTGTGTTGCGTTGTTTGGTACATTTCTTGCATGTACTGTGCTTAACTCATTTGTTCGACCACGTCATAAGAAAAAAAAACAGTATTATGAAGTGTTTTTTCATGTGGATGTTTTTCCCGGTTTGAACAAAAATAAAGATTTTAAAGTGTATTCATGAGCGGCACAGTGTACGAGTGGCCAGCATGTCTGCCTCACAGTCAAGAGGTCCCGGGTTGCTCAATTCAAACCCTTCAGTGTGGAGTTGGGTACTGCAGCTTCCATTCACAATTGGAAAAAAAAAACTTGCATGTAGCTTTTATTGAAGACGGTAAACTGCCCATTGGTCTAAATGCAAATGTGAATGGTTGGCCTGCAGAGGGCTGACTGATAGGTAAAAGTTGGGTAGATTGAAAGGCTTCAGTTCAGGCGTGATCCCAATAAAGCCAAGCAGGAAATGTATAAATGGAAACTGAAATCTCCTTTCGACAACTAAATTAGATCCGGCTGACTTGTCTTTTTGAGAAGTCCAAAATTCATCAAATAAAAATGAGCTTAACATTTTAATTGAACTCATGATTTACAAATTCAGAGATGACATTATTTATATTTTAGCATCAAGTACATCCTTTTTTTTTTTTTTTTTCCAAGAGCTTCTAAACATTGGTGCTGGTCTAATACGTTTGTTAAGCACTGTACGTATTTCTTGGCGCGAAGCAGAAACGTTCCACGCTCATACGGGCACATTGTAAATATCGACTTTATATGTAAACAAAGCTATTTTTGCATGCCTTTTGTACACCTTGATTTAAGACTCAATAAAAAGGGGACAGAATCCAAAGTTTTTGCTTTTTTTTTTTTTTTTTTTTGCCAAACTACAGTATGTTTTATTGAAGTCCATTAGGATCAAGAGGTTCACACAGAGATGAAATTGGTGCGACAGCCATACATTCACACACAGTGTAATTCTTGCTTTAACATTGTCACCGACAGGTACAGTAATTGATTGCACGACGCACAACACAACTGATGTGGGATGGTTCCCTCCACCCACAGAGAGACTAGCTTTATTAGGTACACCTCCGCAATCAAATTCCAATACAAATGGGGGGGGGGTGGATAATCGGAGTTTGTAAAGACAATAATTTTGAGCATGTTATGCTAAATATGAGGGTGGGTATTGTTTTTTGGGGAATGTCGACTTTGACTAGATTTTTTTTTTTTCAGTATGCTATTTGAGTTAGGTACGTTCATTCCAGCAGCGATAAACATGATTTTAATGCTTTTCTGACGGCGTCGGGCAAGACTTTGTGTTTTAAATGCAGAATTATTTATGCTGCCATTGTGTTGGATTTCGTTGGATTATTCAGGTGTACCAACCTGAAAGACATTTTGGAAAGCCTACACATTAAAAAAAAAAATTTTTTTTAATCAATATTCATTTTACGATTATTTTGCTTGTGGTCAGTCCGCAACGGTGGTCACCATTTCGACAATCAAGAATTGAATCGTGAGTTGTTAGTGCAAAGTCATTGTACTTCCGATACGACCTCACTTAGCTTGATGAGAGCAACCTCAGAATAAGATAGTTGTCCACAGTTCACACATCTGCAAACGTTTTTGTTGCATGTCGTACATCGTGAGGAACCGCAAAATTGTCAACTGCAATTTAATCGCTTTGTTTTGCAACCACAATTAGCTATAGTTTCTTTTTGGTTTGTTTGTTTAATGTGGGTCGATGATGCTCAATCAGGTCGAAGACATTATCCTCTTGTGTCCATTGAGAAGGGGTGTTGACTTGTGTCTCTGAAGGTTCCACTGAATCACAGAATGCAACGCAGCTTCTTCTGTGAAATTCTTCCCCATTGTCACTTCTGCAAGGGAATATTAGTGGAAGTAGTAGAAATCAAGATAAAACTGCATTGCAATAAAAAAAATTTAAACCACAATAAAAATGTACTTGGGTATAGTAAAATATCCATGTTGCTTTGCTAACATTTTAGACTGAGACCCACCCCCCCAAAAAAAAATTAAATTAAAAACGCTAAATTATCTCTTGCTCACAATTGAAAAAAATACTGCATAATTCATACCTGTCAACCTTTCGGAGCGCCAACCCATATAAACTACCAAAAAAAATCCTTATAAAGAGCAAAAAATCCTTATAACATACCAAAGCATTTTATATGTCAAAATAACGGCAGAAAAAAACCCACGAAATTTTTAATGATATTTATTGTAGATCTCCATAATACAATGGCAGGTGAATGTCTAATCATCATTCTACTTAGTGGCATTACTGTGTTCAGAGTTGTATTCCTGCGTTACTTTTTTCACCAACTCCAAATGCTGACCCATCGGCTCGAAGTTACAGCATCCATTCATATTTACTTTGCACTGCAATAATGCTGTCAGTGCTTCCACTGTGCTTCGTTTTACTTCTCTTTCTTGTTGGTTCCATTGCGCAATATGAATGATAAATGTGTTTCCTTGGAGATTAGAACTTGCTTGCTCACTCCCAAAGTATGGAATGAATACTCTGCTGTTTTCAACTAGGAACCACGTGATTTACTGGAACGTTACCAGAAATGAAAGCATTCGAGTAGACGAGCACCATTCTGGGCAAAAACAAACGGAACTACCTGTTAGGGGGAAAAAAAAAAAAAAAAAAACGGAAATTTTCAGAATCCTTATGATTTGTGCGATATGGCCATATACGTAAGATTCACCACAAAATCCGTATAAAATATGGCTAAACCGTATGAGTTGACAGGTTTGGCATATGTTTTTTTAAAGATTATACTTAATTTTGCAATGTGAGAAGCTTATGATTTTAAGACACAACATTCGCTAAGAATCATTGTTGGAGTAATTCTCTTAAATATGGCCAGGGAAGAAGAATTTCTCACGTCTCCAAATCTGTTGCATCATATGCTTTCATGCTGCCCATTCCACACGCGCAAGTATTTGAGTTGTTACATCTTCTATTCATGTGGAGGTTTACAAACCCACAACTATGCACCTGCCTTACTGGAGCGTAGTTTGGTATTTCCTTTTTTTTCCCCCTCCCACCCTCTTCCCTTTTAAAAATGTATGTGCGCGCGTGTGTGTGTGTGTGTGTGTGTGTGTGTGTGTGTGTGTGTGTGTGTGTTGTTTTCACTACCCAACATTTTCAAGGTGACACCAAACGTTTGTAACCAACAGCAAGTGCCAAGCAGAGACTCTTGCCAGTAGCAGGAGCACTGTTATCTGTGTCAGCCACGGATGCACTCGAAAGTAGGCTTTTCATCACAGACATTGAATATTAAATCAGTTGAAAGTGTTTACAGGAAATTTTCTTTAACACTTTTTAGTTGATGATGACCATTAAATGTTCAAAGTCTATGCAGTGCACAGATGTGGAGGGCAAAAACACCACACAAAAAAATAAAAGCAATTCCTTACTTTGGATTCCTCTGTCTCTGTACTGCCTGCTTCTGAATCAGGGTCCTGCATCACAGAAGCACAGGAATTCCCCTGTTAAGAAGACCACTCAAGGGAGTGTGCGTAAACTCATGAAAATGAGACTCATGACAGGTGTGTTACAGTGAATGAGACAGCTACTCTAGACTCACATTTGACCGAGCAGTGTCTTGGCCTGGTCTTGTTTTGGCTTCACTGGCGAAATAGACGCTGCTTGTGTCTAAACCGAGCGACTCGCTGTCATGCTGTGAATACAAAATGTCCTGCCTGGTTCATTGATGGAGAGCAAGCTGTCTGGCATGATACTGTATATATGTATGGAATGGTTTCCTTCTTTTCAGCCTAGAATATTATACAAACGTTCATATAGGGGAGCGTTCATTAAACAACTGCAGAGTGCTGCTGTTTCAGTTGTGAGGTAGATGTAATGGATACCCAAGTCAAATGAATAATATCACATCGGTATGTCGATCCTCTCTGTAAATGAACTGTTCTCTTTTCTGATCTCTGCCGCCATCTTGCGGCCAAACTAACAGATTCGTCACTGAAACGTTGAAACATTTACGAACGAACGTGGCTTACCTGTCCGTGTGTGTCGGTGTATTTGAATTTCATGTTCTTGTAAAATTCTCTTTTGGGAAGCAAATACAGCAGCACCAAGTCACAGACAACAGTAGCCTGAAAAAAAGGTATTAAAACTGTTTGAGATCTTTTCAAATTAAAAGTTGTTTTTAAAACGAATAAATAATAAAAGATGAGTCAGTACCAACATACCACGCCAAAAATGCCCACTCCGGAGCCTATTGCTGTTAATGTTGGGATGATATCAAATTTTCTGGCCTGTCAATACAGAGTAAGAATGTTTCAGATTCAACGCGGTAATAATGCCCACATGCGCGGAATAAAACGTGCAGTCTTCACATTTAGCCTAATATGAATGTTTTAGGAATTAGAAAGGAAGTGGAGGTTTCATGAGAAAACCTACAAGTCAACTTCATAATAAATGATAAGGTATCTCTCATGTAGTAAATATCAAAGTATTTATTTCTATTTTAATAATGCTATGTCAAACTTGAGACGGAATTAGCTCCTTTTGCTCTACTGATGATGGGCACTTTCGATGAAGGGCTTTTCGAACTCTGTAGAAGAGGTTGATTGTATTTTGTACGCAAAACATACAATGTGTGAATACTGTGTTTATATATTATATATTACAGGAGAGTTTGGTTGTGAGTGAGTTATTTTCCTTTTCGTTTCGACGAAATGATGCTATACGATAGTGTCTTTACTGTTGCATGAAGTTTAGGGCATCGAGTTTTTAAATATGTGCATGTTGTTCATTTTGTCAAGCTTCTGCTCTTCCCCTACATTTCTCTGGAAAATGTTGCTTTCATCAAAAAACACTGGAGCAAACAATTATTTGTGAAGTGTTAAGTACCATTTCCAAGAGAGCTCTTTTAGGAAATCTCAGCAGATTGTAGAGGCGTACCTAATGGATTGGTCAGTCTTCATACTTCCACAAGTATGTTAGGATTTGACTTACCAGCGATTGCACAATGATATCTATCCGGATCCCAAACACTTTTAGGAGGGTTCTTTTTGGTACCTTGTCCTCCATATAATGTTTTGCATACCTGAAAGAGTAATGGAAATGTTAACATTATATCCATGCTCTCATTTACCACATCACACACACATAATTTTCTCCATTCTACGACACTATTCATCATTTTGAGAATCAGAATTGGGAGGCACTTAAAGTAGAGCCAAAAGCACACACAGCAATGCTTGAAATAACTACGTAGTAACCATGTTCATCCAAAGAAATATGGCTACACGCCTAAAGTTGTATCCAACTGATGCTCTGGCTTTGTCTGTCTCTGAGGGGTTTCCATACAGTCCATGGAAGTTGTATGTTGGTTTGCAGTATTTTACATCCACATCAAAGTTGCATGTCCAGTCAACCACAATGCCAATGGCCCCTCCCTGCACAAAATGAACAACACAAAGTGTCATTATAATCAGGAGCGAACAAACAAAAAGCGCTCTGTTAAAAACTGAACTGGTTTGAAATGTCCAAAAAAAAAATATATATATATATATATATATATATATATATATATATATATATAATATCCCTTCGCATTCACATCCAATCGTTCACGTTAAACTTACCACTTTGGCAATGGTTTCAAAATTAAAGCCAGACTCCTTGACTATGTCTCCCAGTCTGAATATGGGACACAGTGGAGAATCTCTTGTATTGTGGAGACATTTGTTGATATATGTTGCATCAATGCCCTCTACAAGGTTACTCCTGCAAAGACAACAATGTGAACATTTGGCGTTTTTGTTATGCATTTTCTTGCACTGTACATTATATTAAGAGTCCATTCATCCATTTTCTATCCCGCTTGTCCTCACTAGGGTCACGGGTCAGTCGGAGCCTATCCCAGCTGTCTTTGTTTTCCCGTTCTCGTCAAGCCGGTCCCTTGTCTCGACCAATCGGCTTCCTCAGGTACGCTTGTCTTGTCCAGGTGCTGCTCGTCTCGCCAGTTTGCTTGTATTTAGTTCTCTGCTTTATTTTTGTCTTTGTCGGTTGATTGCTTCTGTTTCTGTCATAGTCAAAGTTCTCCGAGTGAGTTCGGTTTGTAAGTTTGACTCTCGTTTTCTTGCGCCTTTTCCTCTATAATCCTTGTTTTCTTTTCCTTTTGTTCATTTTTTTCTAGGAGTGAATGTTTTTTAGAGATTCCTCCTGCTCCCCAGTCCTGCCCCCCTGCTTTCTTGCACTTGGGTACTCCAACGCCAGGAAAAAACAGCTTGTGACAGTAAGTGTAAAACGAAACTCGGCGTTGCATTGTGTGTATTGAAAGATGTATTTTAAAGACCTCCCAGTAGGGTGCAGTGCAACGCCACTGCAAAAAAAAATTAAATAAATAAATAATCCAACATTGACATATTATTACCTAACAAAATCAATCAGAACCAAGCAGGAGGCAGAATTAGTGACGTGGCTCTTTTGGATCAAATTTTTGGGTTTTTTTTTTTTTTTTTTTTCACGAGGCTTAGCAACTAGTATTCAATAATGTGTCAAATGTGTTTGAAAGAAGTGAGGAGTCCTTGTGAATGTTAAATAATATTGCTAACTACTGTTATGATGCACAATAGCAAAAAAAAAAAAAAAAATCACCAGTGATTATTCTTTTCAATGCACCATGGTTTGTTTTATTTGTTTTGGTAGATTCTCATAACCGTAATAATTCTATAATATTGTTTCTCTTTAATATTTAGCTTGTGCATTTTTTCTGCAAAATGCTTTCTGGGTTTATCGCATCTCAATTTTGGTCAGACATACCTTGTCACACCAAATATGGGAAATGTTACAGAGTTCTTGATGAACAGTGTGTAGTTCTCTGCAGACTTCAAGAGGGGAGGGCTGGAGAAACAAGAACATTGTACAAGCTCTCTTTCTTTGAAACAGGCTAAAGAATAGTAACAATTCAGGGTTAAAAACTTACTCTGGTATGTTGTGGTCATTCTCAACAGGGCACCATGCCAGAACCTCGCAAGTCTTTGTTGCATTATCACACACACCAGTCATATGTCCTTGAAAGAAAAACATCCATCAAAAAATCCCAGAATCGCTGCAGCACTAGCCAAGCACATTTTATTTTGAGCGGGCGCTTAGGGGGTGGGGAGGGAGAGAAACACGTGCCACTCCAAACATTTTCTGCTTCCCCTTGTGATCGACTTATCTTTAATTAGCATCAACTGTAGCAAGCAAGATGTGAAGCAAAGCAGATGCTGAATTTGCCGTTTCCCTTATCTCTCTCTCTCTGATGCGGCTTCTCTATCCGTACCATACATGAATTCACAGTCGGTTTCCTAGAAGGCATTTGGTCACTCGCCATAAGCCTCCTCCCCGACATCCCCCTAGCTTACTCGTTCTCGTGAGATGGCAACGCTCCGAGTGGCGCCTCGATGTAAACTTGATTGGTACACACATCAAGCAATGTCTTAACTCTTTGGTTTGATGTGGGGTCATGCAGAGGACATAAATAGTTAAATATTGAAAGATGGAGGACACGAAATATGCCGAACTATCTTTGAACTGAGTGACAAATTAGATTTTGGGCCGATTAAAGTAGCTCTCATGTTTGTTTTTAGTGGCTCTATGTCAGCTCATATGGAGCACTAACATTGAGTCTGTGAGTCTATATGCAACGATGGACGTATGCATTTATTTGCTTAAGGCGGCGATTAGACGCATGCTTGAATGTGAAGCGAGACAAGATAGAAGCATGCACAAAGTCCTGTGGCAAGAATTAAAAAAGAGACATCAAATGTTTGCCAACGATGAGTCTTTTTTTTTTTTCTGCACGAGTTCATCTTATAGCAGTTCTCATTAGCCAAAGCCCATTTTGCAAACACAAGGCCGGTGAGCTCTTTATCTCATCCGTCCGCTCGGCGTCATCATGTCTTAAAAAGGCTTTGAGAAGTTTGAAGAGGGCTATAAGTCTAAGGCCAAGTCAAATACGAGAAGAATAGCCAGGAGTGATCTCTTGGTTTCCCCCACAGAAAAATAGACGGTTGTTCAGTGAGGCCTGGTGCGGTCACACACTGTCGGGCCGTCAGGATTTACCATGTCCCGTACGTTTGAAACTCCCTCCTTCGCAGTCGGCGTCAGAGCTACAATTGTGCTTGCCTGGGAGCTGTTGGAAATAATGAACTGGGGTTAGGTTTCTTTTTTTTCTTTTCTTATAGAAGTTAAGAAAAAGTCAGCCAATGTACAGTGAAACCTCCAAAGTTGGTTCGCTGGCAAGTTTCTCTGGTTATTTTTATGGTCGTTTGCATTTATGCTTTTAGCTACCGTTATGTGCTATTTACACTAGCTTCGTTAGTAAAGAGCTTGTAATGTAGTTGAATACAGTGAACATTGCATATTTTTTAAACGACCCTCTGAAGCACTTTTGCTCTTTTTCTGCACAATCCAAAGAAATACTGAAATTGTACAGTCATCCCTTGTTTATCGAGAGCGTTACGATGGACATCTGCCATTCACGGGAGGGGGATAGGAACCGAGCCACCTGGCGAACAGCGAAAATCCACATATAATTGGCGCCCATCGAAATGCGTCGAATTTCATTCATAAATATCAAATGTGATTATTGTAAAAATCAGTTCATTGAACTTACTGTCATCTTTATTGCATCTTTTAAAACGCCTCCCTGGTTCATGGCACAGTTGCATGTGATTTCAAAATCCAGGACATGGGCTGTTTGACTGACATAGGCCGCAGTGAATCAAAGTGTAGAGTTGGCTGGCTGTTAACTGCTTAACAGTTAGCCACTCTGTGTGTTGAGTGACTCAGTGCAAGTTATGGCAGGTGGCGTGTTTATTTTCATATTTCATATTTTCAAGCCCAGACTTCCTGCTCCCCAGCCGCTTCTTCTAGCTCTTCCTGGGGGAATCCCGAGGCGTTCCCAGGCCAGCTGAGTGACATAGTCTCTCCAGCGTGTCCTGGGTCGTCCCCGGGGTCTCCTGCCAGTGGGACATGCCCGGAACACCTCACCAGGGAGGCATCCTAATCAGATGCCCGAGCCACCTCATCTGGCTGTGATGAAAGTAAAATTTTTTTTAAAAATCCACGATGCAGTGAAGCAGCAAAAATGAACCATGAAATAGCAATGGATAACGGATGGCAACGAACTGTTGAGGTCAGTTGAGGAGGCTTCTCTAGAAATAAGTAGTCCTTGGTTCTCATCTTGTGGCATCTATAAGTATTTACAGCATAAACCTTTTGGGGATGGGCGTCAATTATTCAGATTTTTGCTATTCGCTGCAATGCTCGCTCCCTATTTCCTCAAATCGAAGTATTTTGCTCAGTTTGTACTGAGATAAGAGACAATTTTTCAAATCAATCGAGAAGTGAAATTTACTATGAATACCATCATTGGTACCTGTCTGTGGTACCATCACTCCAAAACACAAGAAAAATCGAAAGCACACTCATAGTTAGCTTTCACATGGTCACTGAGCCCCTCCAATTTTTACCGCCGTTGGAATGTTCAACTTTGGTATTTTCACTGTAACATGTTAAAAAAAAGTGTCTGAAATACACACGTATGACCACAGTTAGTCATTTGACGACCAAAATCAATTCAACAATGTTTCCTATTTGGCACAGTTATAAAAACAGTTTTGGAGTGAGATCCTGTTTCTGTTTTATTTGAAGGTTTTTGGACACCTATACGATATACTGGAGGTACAATATGTCTGAGTGAAGGGGTAGGGAGGAGAGGGACTTGCATACCTCAGGACACTTTCCCATCTTTTGACCTTCCGTGATAATGTAGTTAGTCATCACTACAAATGAAGAATCTCCCTGTGGTTTACAATCAGAAGACAAATAGTTAACAGTATGTTAAACAGTCGCATATTAGCCAGATCCAGAAGATTGTGAGAAGTTTTTTTTTTTTTTTTTTTGGCCTACGCAATTGTTAGTTTACATTCCAAAGTCCTGAGCATTTTTAGAGTTAGTTAAAAAGGCCTGTCTGGTATATGGACCGACCACCTGTGGGGGGGATTTATCATAAAGTTGGAAAAACTAGCACAGTTCAGCCTTCAGGGGGGACTGTTGGGTAGAATTCAGAAAATCCTACTTTTGCACCGAAATGTTTTATCTGTTGAAGACTGTGCATGCTGGATCACTTTTGCCAATGGCTATCGGGAGCTTCACCTCTGTTTCGTTCGAGAGGCAGCTGAAAACGTGGCTGATCACTCATCAACACCCTCGAACACTCAAAGCCTCTTACACTGACGGGCACTTTATAAACAGCACCTTCTAAAGCCACTTGCCTGTAAGCACTTAAAAAAAAACAACAACAATCACTTCATGGTAGCTCAATATAACTTGCACTTCACCCATTTTATTCCACTTGTTTTACAGTAACTGCGTTATTGTAAGGTTTATTTTTATGATTTTTGTCTGGTATTACACAGAGACTACAAATACATTTGCGACTACAAATGGAAAATTATTAGACGGCTTGAATGTATTCTATCGACGGCAACGCTATCCCATTCAAATAAATATGTACATAAATAAATGCTGTTGATTGTGAACTGTTCCATTCCTTCCCCATACATTTTAGATTCCCATCATTTTCATAAAATTCCGTTAATTTATCATGGCTGCAATTCCTACACTGAAGAAAATGATGTGTTGAATTTACTCAATTTCATTTTGGAAGCACACAATATAATCATCTTAGGTTAGCTCCATTTTTAAGTCGATGTAGAGTCGCTTCTTTTTTTTATTTTTTATTTTTTTTTCCAGTGCACATGCTAAAAATCTCTATTTTTGGAAGCCCTTTAATTAAAGCTAAAAGAGTACACATTCACTCAACCCATTGTGGTGGTGTGAACGGCAAAACCCGAAGAAATGAAAGTTGACTTTCGTTCAATCACATGGCAGTTGAGTTTTTTACATAAGCCGGTCCTATAATTGCAAAAAAGGTCCACACCCAACACCTTACAGCCGAACAAGACAATCCACCGAGCCTTTGTTATTTCTTTCTCAGAGTTAACAGGACCCAGGAACAGGTTAGGTAAACAAAGAAATATATTGACCGCGGTCTTTTCATCGACTGTTTGCTCTGTGCTTTATGGGACACATGCGAGAGAGCACAAAGACGCCTTGAGGTGAAACTGAATCTGTGCTCGTCCCGTCATGTGTCCTCGTTGATTACTTCTGGCATGAAGTCAAGCTAACAATGTCGTTATAAACCTTGAGCTTTGTCGCCAGGTGGTCGCCTTGCAGCTTTTGGGGAGAGCAAATCGTTCTGATGTTTTCATATCAAATCAGTCTGATTTTTATGAACCCTGACAGTTTGATTTATTGAGGCAAGGATAATGGTGACTTGAGATGTTGACCGGGTTTGACAGTGCGTCCAGTGCGACGCCACGATTCGCGTTGACTGCAGTGGTTGAACTTTATGAAGAACGTTGCCAGTGTGAATCGCCACGAGCGATCTAGTGACCAACCTGTGGCGGGAAGACGTAGTCGGCCACGTCCCACACTCTCTCCTCTCCGGTCACGTTGGTGTAGCCCACTCCTTTCATTTTGGTAAAGACGGAGCTGACGGCCGTGTCTGTGGACTGGTAGCCTTTCTCGTAGATGAACACCCACCTGTACGGGACAAGGGACGTAATCGGTCAGGTCCGTCATCATCTCAGACTCCAACTACGCCCTTGCCAAGCATCTGAGCTCACAGGCAAGGACACGTTCGGGATAGTGTTGATCTAGACATGGAGCACTGCAATCTTGCCATGCCAACAGCACGCCTCACGCGTGAGTCAGTGGAGTTGCATAATGTCGTGGACTTCTACTTGAAATGTCGCAATAAGAGAGAGTGATGGATTATTTGTGTGCTCATATGACACATGAATAGCTACCTCACAAAGTAAGATGAAGTATTTGAGCAGTGACCGTTTCCTTGGTGGAAGTCATTTGTCAGGGCTTGACTGCAGCTACTTTCAGTTGTTTGGTTTTTTTGTGTCTGACTGCCTTAACTTTTTGTCTTTACCAAGTGAAAAACATTCTCTATTGGATTCGAGATCTGGCCTCTGACCTGGGCATTGTGGAATCTTGGATTCATATGCCTTCAAGAAGTCATTTTCTGTAGTCTTGTCACATTTATTCTTATGAGAGTATGACAATACTGTATACACTTCAGTTCATTTTTGTAACTTCTATCAGTCATCTCAAATACACTGGTGCACCATTGGGTCACATCTCCATACTTTGTGTCATTAACTATTCTATTCCTTCACAATTATTTTTTTTCCTGTCATTCTGAAAAAAAAAGACTGGTTTTATCTGTCCAAAGAATCTTGTTTCGGATGTTTTCTGGTAAAGTCTAATCTTAAAAACTTTCTGTCACCCCCCCCCCCACACACACACACACACACACACCACCAACACCACCATCACATTTATATTCTGTGTCCCAATAATTTTCATCACTTTATGTTGGAGCTATTCTGCAAAAAAAAAAAAAGACTATAACCCCTACCATCGTTTCATGAAACCTCTTCAATTTAAAATGACAATCTACACCACACCACAATCATGTACTGTCGTTGGTTTTTAATTCCATATCTATTGTTGTGATCTATGAAGGTAAAAGCCTCAAAAGTTGTCCAAGCACTTGTGGATGCAACAATACAGTATTTGTACAAAAGACAATGCAGCAAAGTTGCCGTCATTATTCGAAAGTGCATTCTCTCATTCTCAGTCAATAGTTTGACAATTCAATTCAGACCTCCCTTCCTACGTTGAGTTTGCCCATGCTTGGGTAATCCGCTTTCCTCCCCCACTCGGTTGGGCTATCTGAAGACTCTCAATAGTCCATAGGCGTGAATGTGAGTGTGAATAATTCTCGGTCTATATGTGCCCCGTGAGTGGCTGGCAACCAGTCCAGGGTGCACCCTGCTTCAGGCCTAAACACATGCTGGTATAGACCCCGGTTTACTCACAATCCGATGAGGAAAAGCACTACTGACAAATTTATGTATCAGCCTATGAAGCTTTAACCCGAATGATGAAATTGGAGTTCGACAGTTGCTTTTAGGTTATTGATGCAAGTATCACAATTAAAAATTGACCAGCCATGACATTATGACCACTTGCATTATGATCACATTAAAAGCATATCAAAACATGTTCACTTTTGAATAGAAATGTAACCAATTTTTTTTTTGTGAGTGTCGTTTGTAGTTGGGTAGAAATGAATCATCCATAAATATCTAACATTTCATTTAGCTGTATTACAGTCGTTGAAATGCATTTGTATTTCTCAGTATGATGTGCTGTGCACCATGACAGCAAACTACAACCACATGAAACGTATTATTAAAAGAATACTTTTCGAATATCGTCAGTCAAAACTGAACATTATCTTTGTAGAGGAAGAATATTTAACACACTTCTTGTGTTGGATATCATTAGATCTCACCTTTTTTATAGTCAATTAAACAATAACAAAATAATTCATTGTTATTAAAAGCACTATAGTGTCAAAGCCAATGTGTTGTGGTCTTACAAAATGAATAATTAGTGAATTTTATGAAAATATGTCTTTAATGTCTGAAAAATGATCATGACAAAATACAGCGTGTTGGAGTTTCGGGTCGTGTTTTAATTGGAAAATGGTGTTGCATCTTCCCCCCGTGCCTGCGTGGGTTTTCTCCGGGTACTCCGGTTTCCTCGCTCATTCCAAAAACATGCATGGCGGGTTAACGAAACGCAGTAAATTGTCCCTAGGTGTGATTGTGAGCATGAATGGTTGTTCGTCTAGGTGTGCTCTGCAACTGGCTGGCAAGCAATTCAGGGTGTACCGCCCCTACTGCCCAAAGACAGCTGAGATGGACTCCAGCACACCCGCGACCCTTGTGAGGGCAAGCGGCTCATATAATGAATGGATGGAGTGGATGCAAATAAGCCAACTTCCTTTGGGTAAATCAAATTATGTCAGGTTTTAGGAGAAGTATGGGGAAACTGGAGCACATCGATAGGAAAATGAGAGCTTGGAAAAGCATGAAAAATGGAAGTCAAACAGTGGAAGTGAGATCTGTATCTGCTGCGACAGAAGGAGAACAGCGGCAGAAAGGAGGCCTCTTGATGCGCTGAAGGCTTTTCTCTCACCATGCTGTGCTGCCGCGATTACCCGTCAGTGTTTCAAACATCACCATCTGTCTCACATCTCAAGCAATGGATTGTCATTTTTGTCACTTTAAATGTGACATTCGGGGAATTAATTAGGGTTTTTTTAAAATTCATTTATTTTTTAGACCAGTCGTTTACGTCTGGCTTCAACCAAGATTACGTTCTTGCCTGAAACCCTTTTCCTTTTCATGTTGTTATATTTTAGGAAAGAATTATGCAAAGCACCATTTGCTCACTAAACTGTTGAATTTTCATGCCTTGGGGGAGGAAAAAAAACTCAATGGAGATTGAGAGTCCACATATTTATGCTTTCCTTAACACTAAGAAGAATGCATAGCTACCGAAATGAAAATAAAATCTAGATTATATGAAAAGCCAATCAGTGGTTCACTGATCCCAGATGAAGACATCCGAATTATAAATCATAATCACATTGTGAAACCCTGATACAAAAACACATGCGACCAGCTAAATGTTTGAAAGACGGTGCGAAATTTAAAACCAATGTAAAAGTCACCTGTGCTGCTTCCACAAGGTTAAACTAGGAATGATCATTTGTGGACTTTCAAAACCCTCAAAAAACATGCTAGCATATGCCCCTCCAATGGCTGCCCACTTGATAATACTCTAATGCAATAATTCACACCCTGACCGAAATCTTTTTTTTTTTCTTTTCTCGAAAACAACTTCTTTTCCCCTCATAGTTTTCTCTGCATTTTTGTGTCTGACAATTTTGAGTTAATGCAATCTTTTGCACTATAATGATCTGGTTACTTGTCAAATTAAGTAGCACAGGGGTGTCCAATCTTTTTTTTTTCCCTCCAAGCATTACATGCATACAAATTGAAAGACGCAAGGGCTACTTTGACATTCTTCGACTTATTGACCCTTTCATGCACCTTGTAACCTGATAACATGATAAGATGTCCACTGTCGTAACCGCTGTCCCTGAAAGGGTTTAACGCCTTCAAACCAACCCATCAAGCAATTATAATTTGCTTATATCGTTCATAAAATGATTACTTTGAAAAGGTGCAATATGTCAAAGGCAAATAACTTTTTTTTTTTTTTTTGGGAGTGACTCTGACCCTGCACTGACGATTATCCAAATCATAACCACATTCAGAATCAAAACAAGGGCATGCTATCAAGTAAGCTGTGTCACATATTATTTTTAGAAATGCCATTAAAAGACAATGGACCATGGACAGTGGGCTACAATTGGCCCCCCAAACCATATTAGGGACACTCGTGAATGAATGATGAGTCTTCTAATCTATTTGTTGTGAAATTTGATATGGATATTAAAATGAGCAATTTTTAGAATAATGACATTTTGGACAAACAGCTCATCAATAAAAAAGAATGCAACAGCTTAAATATACCCATATACCAAATCCAAATTGAATTTAACTCAGAGCTTAACTTTAAGGTGAAGTGTAGGTCATTACATGGGTCTTACACACACACACACACACACACACACACACACACACACACACACACACACACACACACACACACACACACACAAACTGTTGAAGGCAACACCCCTCTGCACTGTTTGGCAGGGAATTGGGCAGCACTTGATTGTTATCTATGCTAGCATATGTCCCAGCCTGTTCATCAGACACAGTTCCTCGGGTTCTGCAGCCCAAAGGTGTGCGCGCCACACACACACACACACACACACACACACACACACACACACACACACACACACACACACTTAGAAGTAACTCAAACAACAAAACACAAATCAGCATGCAGTCCTGGCAAGTGGTCCAAAAGAAAGCAGACCTTCGAGGAGACATTTAGTGAAATCATTATACATGTCAGTGCGCGCATGTTTGCGGATGCAACGAGTGGGTCAGTGCTTCACTCAGCTTGTACGTTTGTTTCAACTTGAAGAAGAGCGAAGACGCGACTCATCGGTCTTTTCTCCTAGGCATCAGAGACATTCCAAATCCAAGAATCCTTTTATGCAAAATATAATGAGAACGATTGGGATGAAGAAGCTGTTGGAATTCAGGAGGTCACGCCGAGAGGCCACTCCAAACAAGCTCGGACTTTCTGGACAATGCAAACTTCTGTATTCAAGGCAGCCAAAACATAAAAGTCTTACCCAATGATGTAAGCCAAAACCCCCAGCTGGATGAGGCGACAAACCACCCCAACTCTCCTATTCCTGACCAGCACCTGGCGCGGGGTCTCATACTCGAAGAAAAAGTCAGAGAGGGCGTTGGTGATTTGGCACTTCATTTTCAGGTGGCTGACCAAGCGAGAGGAAGGGGCTCTTCACCACACGCGGAGCACCCAAACGCTTGCGCTCCCTCTGGACTGCTTCCCCTCACCAGTGACGAAGGTCTTCTGCCACCTCTCCTCTCTCAAGGAATGTCGGATGCGCTTCAAGAGAAGTCTTGACTTCTTCCCTCTCTCTCTCTCTCTCTCTCTCTCTCTCTCTCTGTCTCCCTTCCTCCCTCCCTCCGTGTCTCTCTTTTGCCCCTTCTGCCTGTGGATCTTTGCATTTATTCACTGCTTCATCTTTTATGTCTTTGGCTCAACATTCACATAGTGATATTTTGAGGGACTTACATTTTTTGTGTATGTTGTTTTGAAATGAGTCTGTTGTTGCTGACACACACACACACACACACACACACACACACACACACACACACACACACAGAGGCACACGCGCAAAGGAGCATGTGCTTTCTTTAAGCAATCAAACCTTATCGTCATCCTCTTGACACACACTTCCTGCATGTGAGGCGGAGATAGATGCCACAAAGTTGAGACGAATACACATTGCCTGTTTGCCGACCCTCGTGTCACTATTTGCAGACATTAAGCCGCCTTATTATCATCATTTCGCGTGGTGGCGTTCTGACGGACAACAAATTGTGCTCCCGCCTTCCACAAAGTGCTTTGAATTTCGAATTTTAGTGCATAGAAAGTACCGGTAGTATTATACAGATAAGACATAAATACAAATAATCATAAATATTTTTTTTAAAAAATTTTCCACTTCGGCTCAAAATCAGTTTTTGTTGAATTTACTCAATTTTATTTAACCAAGAGGTTGCACGAAAGTAAAATCCCATACTTAATGTTTTTTTTCTGGATCCAGATGAAACTAAGAACTCTCAGAAATGGCTCAGGTTTCGTCTCGTCTAACACAGGTTTGCTGGTAGAGTGATCGGGAAAGCCTTTGTGTGTTTTACTGTAGGAGACTCGAGTCAATTGTCAGGACGTAGAGCATAATTTTTTTAGAAAACGGGAGAGCAAGTATGGTCGAATAGCTTTGTGAGAATGTTTTAAAAGAATATACACAACAGTGGCCCTAGCCCGGGGTTTCGATGAGAAGCTTAGGACACAAATGGTCCGTTAAGGAAGTATTTGGTTGTCGACGTCAGTATCCGATAACAGGCATTGATTGGGTGTATGTAGTTAAAGCTTCCAAAAATGCTAAAGAGGTGATACTATGAGCACATGGACACCTCTACACCGATGAGAATAAGTATCGATATATTTATAATTTACACTAACTATAATTACTGTTGTTCAGAGAAGAGTGAGGTCATCAGTCTGATTGCCTCCAACTACCCCTTTTTCTCTTTCTCTCTCCCCTTTGGCAGCACTGTCTGGCTGTTCTGATGTTACTAAAATGGTTTTCATATTATGTTGCATGAAACTCAATTTTTATAGCTCCGTTGGCATATATATAAGGGTGAAAACGATGGGTCAGACTGACATCGGTCTCCAAATCCTTTGCAGGACTGAGGTGTGACCTGGAATGAGCTTTTTGTTTCATAAGAACAGTGCATACTGTCCTCATGAGAATATTTCCCCGATCAGACCTGATGATTTATAAGTATTCATCAGGCCTATACAGATATAATGTACATTGAACATCGACACACAGTATTGAAGGGTGAGAAAGAATAAAACACGAAGAAACGAGTGACTCAGTGTGACCTTGTACAGATGAAACGGCTCTTGAATGACAGAAACATTAAGAATACTTGAAAATCAGCGCCGAATATGACTTTCTAAAGGTTCTAGATCATTTACTCAGACTGTGGCTGAAAAAAAAAAAACACTTTAGTGCACAGGTGTCAAAGTCAAGGCCCGGGGGCCAGATTCAGCCCCCCCACATCATTTTATGTGGCCCGCGGGAGCAAATCATGCGTGTCCACTTTCATGATTCTTGCTGAAATCTGTACCAAAATGTCAAATCGTCATGAGTAATAAATAACGTTGAGATTTTGCACCGGCCCTCCGAGGGAAGCTGTAACTCCGAAATGGCCCGCGACAAAAAAATGAGTTTGACATCCCTGCTTTAGTGTGATTAACTTTGCTGTTTTCTGTTGTGTTGCGGGAAAAAGGGTGGTGTCAAAGTGTATTGTACTTCCCAGGAGGAAAGCATATTAATGAAGATAGTGTGAAGTGTTGGGGTTTAAGTGGAACAATGTGCTGCAGGCATTTTGAATGGGAATAAATCCTGCCACAGTGAATCAGAATAGTTTTATTGTCATTGTGCCACAAGGTGCAACAAAATGGAACAGATACAACTCGTCCAAGAGAAATAGAAAAACAATGACCAACAGGCGCAGACAGAATGAATGTCCGCCGAGTCGCCTTTTACAGCGACCCGTTTTCACAGATGAAAAGAAAAGAAAAAAAAACACACACAAAGTGGATGTAGGCACAAAGAATTTAAATCAAAGCTGACCTGACGGTAGCACATGTGGTGTCAGTTTATGCAAGGAGATGGGACTCCAAGTTAAGGACGAAAGCCTCAAAGACAAAAGGCAGCAAAAGTGAAGAGAAAAGAGATGAGGAATTACAAATCCTCAAATTGTTTCATGTGACGGTGAAATGTTCAAGAAAACAACGAAGAGGAAAGTCAGCTAGAGGAAGGCAGATTTAAAAACAAAAACAATCCAAATAATGTCCAAACTAGTCAGTGCATGATGATGACTCAACCTGGCCTCGATCCAATCCTCAGCGGAACCGTCAAATCACAGTAGATGTAACTTTATAAAGATGAAATCACCAGTCTCGACACGTTTATTGCCAAATCCACCACAGTACAGCAGCATGGCGAAAAAGGGCACCAAGCCCAAGAAATAAGAGGTTTTGAATTGTTATAGGAAAAAGAGATAAGCTCTTAAACATGCGAACAAATAACCAGAAAAGACAACCACTTATGTTGGCTAAAGCAGGAGTACTCGGATCAGGACAGAGAATGTGAAAGAGTTAAGATCCAAGAAGTTAAGGATGAGATAAATGAGGCAGTCCGGGCCGCAGTTGGAAGACAGGAAGAGGAAAAGGAAGGAGGAGTAATAGGAGAGTTGGGCAAAGTTCAAGGAGGAAAAATAAGGATAAGCTTCTCCGGATAATGCAAGAGGTCAAACAACAATAGGTAAAAAGAGAAAGTGTTAATTTTGCAGCAACCGGGAAGGAAAACAAACACTATGACCTCAGATACAGACACCCGCTAGCGAGATATACTGAACGAGCTAATTTATTACCGATATTAATAAAATGGACACCGCGACAATACATACATGCAACATTTGAGCTGGAAGGGTTGATCTCCAAACTGTTTGATGTCCATGAGGGGGCCACCTAATGGATGAGGGTGTTTGAGGAAGGAACAGTCGGCCCTTGGAGACATCAATGTTGTGTGGGCACGAGTGATGGGAATACCAACAGTGTAGAAAATGCTACATCTACCGGGACACCAAGGTAAATGGAGACTAATAATAATCAGGAAAAAAATAAATATTCCATTTACGTCGTGTTGTGTCGGTATGTGTTCACATGACTGAGACATTTAATGGGAAGCAAAATAGAAAAGCTTTTACAGGCTTGCCGCCCAAGGCATCCCATTTTGTAATAATGGCTGAGATATTGACAACGACCATCCATCCATCCATTCTTTACCATTTATATGGGGTCATGTCGCGGGGGCAGCAGCTTAAGCAGGGAAGGCCAGACTTCCCTCACCCCAGCCACTTCTTGCAGCTCCTCCCGGGAATCCTAAGGCGGCCAAACAGAGGAGAGCTGTTTTCCACATTCCGATTCAGCAAAACAGCAATCATTTATCTGTCGAGCATTAATGAAAAATTCACCCGTTCAACAATTACAGTCGTATTTGACCAAATTGAGGACCTTGAAAAAGGCCATCCTTCAGCATTTCCAACCGGATTATCTTGCAAAGCCAATAAAAAGACATTAACCCTCGTGTATTGACCTTGTAAACGTTATTGAACCATTTCCTGTCGTCCGAGTCGTGCTATTGAGTCTACTGGCTGTGGTTTGGATGAGTTGAGTGGTTTGAGGTTCTGATCCTATCCCAAGACCATCAGCTAAAACAGCTTGATGAGTAACTCACCCCTGGCTGCCTCATAGCTCACCTTAGTCAGTAAAAGTTGTTGAACTGTGACCGCTGTTGTTTGAGTTATGTTATTGAATCCACCTGTTGCGGTCATGAGAGGGTCTCTGGGTACATGTATGACTGACGTACGAATTACATTCTGTATAGGGACATAGTCCAGCTGTAAATGGCGAAAATCAGCAAGTAATTGACGCCACCGAGAAAGGGATACCGGACTGTAGATGCCATAAGATGGCAGCAAAGAACAATAGTTTTCCAAAATTAATCTCCTCAACTCATTTCAACAGTTGATTGGCAGTAAAATCCCACCAGGAGGCGCTTTGGCCTGAGAACCAAACTGAGCTGGCAATAAAAAAAACCAAAACAAAACAATAGGTCAGCAAAGAACAGGAGGCTAGGTACTGTAAAATAGCAGCGAATAGGCGAATTTGCGATTAACAAACAGCAAATACTATGTGTTCAGTGTATTTTTGAAATAGCCTAATTTAATGTACAGTATTATTATTATTGTTGTTGCCACCAAAATATGGCTTGATGGGTCACTGTTATTTGCACCGAAACACTGAAATGAAAGAATGATCGAGCACCTGGATCAAGAATTTACTTGACTCAAAATGTGTTTTTCATTCTTTCGATTCACTCTCATTTAGCACAAAATCTTCATGGAGTCCTGAGTTTTTCCAGTGTTAACATTGTTACAGGTAAATGCAGTCAAATTAAGAAGAATAACTACAACAAATAAAAACCTCCAACATTTATCAGGCAGGCAGTGAGGTTTGATCACCAAAAATTTGTTTAACTAATCTATCTATTCAAGAACAATGCACGTTTGCTTACTTTTACTGGAAATTTGCCCCCGTAGTTGTTTAGTTTAGTTTTGTGTGGTCGAGCATGAGACAGACCCAGGCTACCATTCCTACGATTAAAAAAAAAAAAAAAGGATAGAATGACACTGAGGCCATACCAAGTAAAGTGTAACTGTTACTCAAATTAATGGTTTGAATATCAACTGATTATAGAAAGACTACAGAATCATTGCAGTCAGGGAAAGACAAATGCAACTGAGTCACAGCACGACAGGAAAGTATTTCCACTAAAAACAAGAGAAGGTTATTTACTGAGTGATTCCAGAGAAGCTTGGCTTCGGTACAAATCCTACTTTAATCCCCAACATTAACCTAAGCACGAGAAGGTCGCAATAATAACTCCTGATGCTGTGAATTATGATGAAAAATGAACTTAATGTCAGATGATGTATTTTTCCAATAAATAACTTGTTTCCAAGCATAACCCACATAACATATTTTCAATACCTAAAATGTCTGAAAGGTTCTTCTTCCAGGTTCATACAGTTAAGAAGACTAAACCAAAGCATCGAGACATCCACTCAGCTCGAACGCCTTTGGTATGCTAACTTTGCTGTTGATTTGATTACGATAAGCGAGAAACCATAGCAAATGAACCATTTATACAGTTGGACACAACTGATCTTGTATGGATTGTGAATGGTTTATTTATTCAGGAATTTATTAAACTTGTACTTTAGCAACATGATCAGATCTAGATGTTAGAAGCATGAATGCAAAAATACACTCATACAGCTATTACTGAGACTTTGATTCAAACATTTACAATCACACTAACAAGGCACAGTAAACTTCCATTCGAGGTAAACAAGCGATAACTCACCAAGGAGCCATAATATAGAAACAGTTTTCTCATTCTTTGTTTATTTCAAAGTATTTACATGCACTCTCCAAGAAATAGTGGAGAATTTGTAAGGGATTTGGACAATCCTATGAATATTTTGTCTTTTAAGTAAAATTTGCCAAATAACAGCATAAGATTGATCACAAAGGTACAGTAAATACTTTACCCCATGTTCAAAACGATAGACTTATTGAACGGTATGGCCAGTGTTTTCACGCATATATCTTTCCAAATATCTTCGAAATTTTGAAGACAAAGGGCAATTACAAAATAAATGTAAGAATTGTCCTGAACTCACTCCCATAGAAGGTGCATTTGTCATCTGTGAAATGTCAATGAACTTGGAAAGTGAATATGCAAGGATAACTGTTGCGTCGTATTTTAGATTAAAGCCCTAATTTTATTTGAAATGCAGAATTGAAAGCGACATAACCATGTTCTACGTCAATTTGTTGTGTAACTGTTCGTTCCAGTAGAATTTACTCCGAGGAGAAATATTATTATAGCGACCTGAGTACAGTACATGCATCTTTATTTGTGCGACTCTTCTAATTGTAAAAGAAAATGTTTGAGTCTATATATATATTGATGTGTCAGATTATATTAGCTCAAGAAAACTCTGAGGAACAGCATTTAAATCGCGAACAAGCCAAAGAAAATATAGTACGCTATTATATGACGTCAAACTCATGCGACGACGTTTACCTCGTGGACCATTTTTTTTTTCAATATGAGCCAAACAACCGCAGTAACGCCTGGAAGTACCTTGTCGTGAGCATGAGAACCATTTTCGCTCTCGTGTGTTGACACTCTCCAGCCTTAAAGACGCGACAGCGAGTGCTCTTAGGAAATCTTGTTTTCTAGATCATGCCCTACGATCCCGACCATCCTCCGGCTAAAAAATTCAAGCCGGGGTCCGTTTTCTTTCGCCTCGACAAGCAGAAACCTGGTATGCTGCTGCCTGGGAAGGCAAAAGCGACCACCCCGATTGATGTCCAGAGGAAACAGCTTCCCATTTACCAAGCGAGGGCTCAGCTTTTGAGCCAACTAAGACAGCTCCACAATGCTATTCTGATAGGTAACGTGTCACCTAGCACACGCTGTTGCATATTGCTGTTCGACAGTAACGAAGTAGCAGTCCTTCGTTACTGTGCTTGTCATGTCTATGTCTTGTGCCAGCCATTATAATTTTTTCAGTTAACTTATCGATAGCTAATCGAGCATTTTTGTTGCTTAATTCACAACATTGCAATGTGTGTAAAAAATCAAGAAAGATCTTTACCTTTGTACTGAAGTACATTTTAGAGTGCACCTTTTGTTTTCTTTTGTTCAAGTACAAGAGTTGTACCTGGCTGCAAGGATCCTGTCTGTGTGTGATGTCACGGGACATGTACTGACTTTTTCATTTTACAAGACCCACTCTGTGTTATCAGGCGAGACCGGCTCAGGGAAGACGACCCAGATCCCCCAGTATCTGTATGAGGCTGGGATCGGACGGCAGGGCCTCGTTGCTATCACTCAGCCCCGTCGAGTGGCTGCGATCTCACTGGCAGGCAGGGTGGCTGAAGAGAAGGGGACGCAACTTGGCAAGCTGGTATGTCCCCTTCATCCATGCAAGCATGACCAAGTTGATCACGATCTTAGCATATTACGTACTGGTAATGTAAAAAACTGAAACACAGACCTATGCAGCAAAATCATTGGAGCATATTTTCTAAATATAAAAAGCCACCCTATGTAGTCTTTGAGGTAAAGGGTGAGAGAACAAATGGTAACAACCAAGATAGCACAAGTTTTTCATTTTATTTTGAATCATTACTTCTTCTATTTACATCTACAACCATCTCCAGGTGGGCTACACTGTGCGTTTTGAGGACGTCACATCCCCCGAGACAAAACTGAAGTTTATGACTGATGGCATGCTCTTACGCGAAGCCATTGGTGACCCCTTACTGCTGCGCTACACCGTTGTGGTCCTGGATGAAGCTCATGAGCGCACCGTGCACACAGATGTCCTGTTTGGAGTTGTCAAGACAGCTCAGCGCCGGCGCAAAGAACTTGGCAAGATTCCTCTGAAAGTATGTTTTTAAATGGATGAAATTGTGTCTTTATGTAGTGCCCTATGTATTTTTATTGGAGACATGTTTGACTTTTTTGTGGACTTTTTTTCATAATATAAAACAGTTAGCATGTGTCTTAATAACATCTCTGTGACTTGCTTCTGTCAAAATTCAGGATCAAGGACAATAGTATAGCTTAGCTATCTTATTTCATATCTTGCGGAAATCTTCTCATTTTAAGCATTCCATGCAAGTGAAATACTGCTGCTGGGCCAGCGGTGAGCCGCTTTTGTTATCATGGTGAGCGAGATGTGGCGCATGGACACCATTACCAAAAACAAAATGCCTCGGCCGCATTTAAAACTCCACCAAGCAATCAAGTATGTGCTACTTATCAGAAGCGAACACTAATCTGTGCATTTATGCAGCAAAACTTAATTCCACTCTGCTAACGTTGTGGCTTTTACATGATAGCATGGGAGTTCCACCTTTTTGGGACATGGTTATTGGCCATTACTTAAAAGTGGCTTTGGCTCTTCGCCCGGCCTAGCTCGTCCTGTCACAGCCAGAGGCACTCTTTGTGAAGGCAAGGTTTATTTAATTGTGAGTAAGTGCAGAATGTCTCATTCCCAGACACATTTTTAGAAATACAGTGAAACTCCTCTACAACGAAATCATGTTTGCAGCAAGAAATTTTTCACAACAGGGGGTTTTTCACTGTAGCAAATTTGATCTCAGATGTAAGCACACACACACCCACACACACAAACGTATGTGTACACGCACACACAAACGTTTGTGTACTCTATTTTTATTCCAATAGTACATAAGTATGAGCACACACTTATTTGACACTTCATATTGTCAGTGTAGAAAGAAAAAAAGGGAAAGAAATTGCGAAATTTACGATCAGCATTCACTTTCACTTACATAAATTTCTTGGAAAATGTATTTTATTTTGCTTGCTCCGTCTTTCATTTTGATCACTTTTACCCTCTCTTCCAGCATCAGAGCTCTTCTTGTCTTAGCTGCTTGACATCAAAAGGTCCGTTTTGTAGCCATTTTAGCAATGCAACGTCCATCCTCGTCTGAATCTAACAATAACAAATACTTCCTGGCATGCAATGAACTTTTAAGCCAGCCACGGGGCGCTTCGTAGTCCTCGATGGCCATAGTTAGCTCTCGAAGACTAAAAACCTTACGCTAACTGGAGCGCTTCTCTCTCATTAGCGCTCCAGTTAGCGTAAGGTTTTTCAAATAAACGAACGTTTCCTCGAATGCTTTACTTGTTATCATGCTAAAAACACCCACGGGACGCTTCGTAGTCCTCGATGGCCATAGTTAGCTTCGAGCCATAAGCAATTTACTCTGAGCAGCTAATCGGATGCTACGGATCTAGCTTCAGTATCTACACACATAGACAGTGAGGTCTATGTGGCCTCTTGGCCAATCGGAGGCCAGGATGATGCTCGGTAAGCCAATAGCAGAGCAGCTATGAGTATGTTGAGCCCAGGAAACTCGCAGCTGTGACCGAAATAAACATCGTTCACTATGTAAACCAGTGTGGTGGTTGCTGTTGCCTTTTTTCGAACGAAGCAGTAGAGGTCGCTGTTGGATAAGACTTCGTTGTAGTGAACGTCTTCGCGAGGCTGGAGCAGACAAAATGATTTTGTATAACGCAACAGGGGGTTTTTCGTCGTATGGGGGGCAGGAGAATGGGAATTGTGTTAATGCATGAAGATTTTTTCACATAAGGGGGTATTTTCGCCCATGCAGGTTTCGTTCTAGAGGAGTTTCACTGTACTCAAATGACAAAAGGTTTACTTGGATGTTTGATTTCTTCACACTTGGATGGTCACTCCAGGGACCCAACTATTGATATACAAGCAATTACATTTTTTTTCTCCACAATACGTGCTATTTAAGTTAATTTCCTGTGAAACATGACCCTTTTGTCTCATTGTTTTTCCTGCCCAGGTCATCGTGATGTCAGCTACAATGGATGTCGACCTGTTCTCGGAATACTTCAACAAGTCACCTGTACTTTACCTGGAGGGCAGGCAGCATCCCATTCAGATCTACTACACCAAACAGGCTCAGTCCGACTACCTGCAAGCTGCTCTCGTCACTGTGTTCCAGATACATCAGGTAGTCACCACTGAGGACACGATAAAATAAACAAACGAATAAATAGGTAAATAAATGAGGAAGCATCCTTTTTTTTAAAATATGCATTATATTCTCAATTGTTATTTAAAATATTTCAACAAGGGTGGAAAAAAACCCAGAAACGTGTGAAATATCCATGAAATATGAATGCCTAAAATAAAAAGGGGACCTTGCATGATACAACAGATATCGAAACGATGATCTATCATTGTTTGTGTCCCATGAGACTACATTTGATCATGCCTAGTCCATCAAAATTAATATAAATCACATTATCACACGCAATGGGAAAAAAAACTATATAATGAATTCTAATTCAAGCAACATAGAAAATGGGTTTCTGATGGAAATGGCAAGTCTTACTGGAAATCTTTATTTAATCAAAACATTTTCACGTTATTTTAACACGTGCGTCTGCATTTTCTGAACTGTCAATTTGAAATCTCTTGTTTTTGACCCAAGGAATAGAAGTTAAAACATGTTTTTATTTATTTATTATTAAAATGATCATTAATTCCAACCCTACACACCGGTAAACATTAAAATAAGTATCAGTAAAGCCTGCGTATATGTATATGTGTGTCACCGTTCGCTGCAACAGTCTTGTCTTTGCACAGGAAGCACCTCCATCACACGATATATTGGTCTTCATGACGGGCCAGGAAGAGATCGAGGCTCTAGCAAGGACATGTCGGGACATTGCCAAACATTTGCCTGACAATTGTGGACCTATGGTAGTCGTCCCTCTGTATGCGTCACTGCCTCCGATGCAACAGCTCAGGGTCTTTCAGGCAGCTCCAAAGGTAAAGTCACTGGCAGAAGAGTGCAAAATCGAGAAAGTGACGATGTTTTTTTGAAATGTAGCTGTTAGTTGCAAAATGGATGTTAATTTAATTCATGCCATTTGATTCTCTTTCCTTGTTCCAGGGTTGCAGGAAGGTTATCTTGGCAACCAACATAGCAGAGACGTCAGTGACAATATCTGGGATCAAATATGTCATTGACACAGGGATGGTGAAAGCCAAACGTTTCAATCCTGGTGAGATAACACTGTCGATAGTCTTGTGAGGTCATTCACTGACTATGACCCACCAAATGCAACATGCTTTTCTATGCTCTATTCGGTGTATGTTGGTTGTCGATTGGTTCTCAGACAGTGGGTTGGAGGTGCTGGCAGTGCAGCGCGTTTCCAAAGCGCAGGCGTGGCAACGAGCGGGCCGGGCCGGCAGGGAAGACTCAGGAATTTGCTACCGTCTCTACACGGAGCAAGAATTTGATCATCTCATTCCTATGACTGTGCCCGAGATTCAGAGGTAACCTTTGTTTGTTCCATTTTTTTTTTTTTTTTTTTTTTTTTTTTACACAGTTAATTTAGGGCCAGTACACACTGGAAGCTGAACATTTCCATTCAGGTTAAACTGACCCGAGTGACCTGTTGTTTCAAAGGTGTAACCTCGCCAGTGTGATGCTACAGCTCATGGCTCTAGGGATTCAAGATGTTATGAATTTTGATTTCATGTCCAAGCCCTCCCCAGGTAAGATGCAACAGGTCATGAGCTGGAAAGCATTTCCGGACCGGCCGGTAAGCTTCAATTTCACCACACTTTTGCAGATGCCATTCGCTCAGCTGTGGAGCATTTGGAGCTGCTGGGGGCTGTGGAAAGGAACAATGGGCAGGTTCTCCTCACTGCATTGGGAAAAAAGATGTCCAGCTTTCCCCTGGAGCCAAGATATGCCAAGGTAGTACTGTTTGAAATGCCCTTTTAAGTATCATTTCAAGATACAGGAACATCCCCGATAATCTTGTAGCCGCTGTAAGTCATTAGCTCTTAAGATCAAAAGTTGCATATTTAAAGATTGTTGTGGAATTTCTGAAATTGAGAAAAAAAAATCAGACATTCCAAAAACTTGGGCAAGAGAATGAATCACGGTTCGAATTCGACTGTGAGCAAAAATATTTGAAAAAATGGCAACTCGTTGTTTGAGAGATACGATGTGCTTCTGGGTTGCTCTTTGTGTTGCTTTTGAGGAAGGCAACAATGCATATATTGTTTTGTGTGTGTGTTTGGGCCAAAGCACTAAAAGTACGACTTTGATGTAATGTTGTGGCATCTTGGGGACGAGGAACTGTGTTGACGTCAATTTAGGAGCTTCATTTAGACAAAAGTAGTGTTTTACAATCATCTTGTGGCATAAAGTGGTGAATTGCAACCATCTTGTGGCAATTTATAGGTAAACAGAAACCTTTTGGGAGGGCGGGGTGTCAATTACTTGTGGATTTGTACTATTTGCGGCATGGCCCACCCCCATCCCTCCATGATCAGTGGGGTAATACAACTATGTACTTTTTGGAGCCTTGTTGATTTGACAAATTGCCCACAGATGATATTGCATGTATGCTACCAGTTTTTGACACTTTAATGTTTTGCAGACCATCCTGCTATCCCCCAACTATGCCTGCTCTGAGGAGATTTTAAGCATCGTGTCTCTGCTGTCAGTGGACAGCGTGCTGTACAACCCCCCGGCAAGACGTGAAGAGGTTCTTGCTGTGCGCAAGAAGTTCATGTCCAGTGAAGGAGATCACATGACGCTCCTCGGCATTTACAGAGCATTCAAGAAAGTCAGTGGGAATAAGGCAAGTATTGTACGTTAGGACTGCTTGACAGTTAATCAGATTTCACCAAGATACTTGATGTATGAATGTTTTGGGGTTTTTTTTCTGTAAAGGAATGGTGTCGCGAGAACTTTGTCAACAGCAGGAACATGGGCCTAGTGAAAGACGTCCAAAGTCAACTCAGAGAAATATGCTTTAAGGTACATCTCCACAAATCCTGATGCAGAAATTCCCCGTCTACAATATTTCTAGTTTGCTATTTGTTGATTTTGCTACCTATGTTCTGTTAATTAGATGGGAAAAACTAATTTTCTTTTCGATTAGCGTTTCTGGGCTTTTTCTGTCATGCTTTGATGCCACAAAATGTCTCCCAAGCATTGTGAGGATAAGTAGATCAGAAAATGGATGGATAAATATTCATGCAATTTATGGCTCTAGAGCACAATTACCATCTCAAAATTCCTCCAACAAACATGCAAACGTTTCAGCCAAGTGGTGAAGTAGGAAGATAGCATCTGAGAGGAGTTGATTGCTGAAATGAAATCATGAAAAGTAAATTGATAAATTGTAGGGAGAAATATGGAATGGAAATAATAAATTGCGACAGGAGAATTTACACTTGAATAAGAAAACAAGCCACAGTTCAGGATGTCAAAGAAGAAGTCGCGATGGACTAGGCATCCTGCCAGAATGAATTACATCTGCTGGACAAAACTTTGAGGCCGTTGACAATTGCCAGTCTGTCCAAAGAGTCAAAGAAGACAAAACGAAGATCCTATCTGAAATGTTTCCATTACTTAGATGACAGCAGCCGAGAACAGGAATAATGGGTCCATTTTAATGGCTGGATTGACGATAATGGAGGCTCTGTCAGTGTTATTTTATGTGAGTGAACAGTGTAAATGGCTTCAAGTACCGCATAAGCCATTTTTTGTTGTTGTTATGAACAAACTATTATTGCAAACCAACTTCATCGCAAATAATACTTTCCTGAAACCATTTGAAAAACAATTTAACATGTTTTAGCATGCTTGTCAGGGTAATTATAAACCTTCAAACAACTGCTGCTTTAATACACATGGAGCAGCAACACATAAAAACATCATTTTAGAGTGAGCGGTGTAAATGCTAGTCAGGCGAAGCCATTTTTTGGAGTTGATCTGAAAAAATGTATGTATCATAACGACTGTAAATATGACTGTTCTGTTTGGCTTACTACAGCTGAACTTAAAGCTGGAGTCATGTGGAGCGGACACAGGGAAGGTTCGCCAATGCCTCGCCCACGGGATGTTTATCAACGCTGCGGAGCTTCAACCCGACGGCAGCTACTTAGCCCTGGACACCCACCAGTCGGTGGCCATCCACCCTTCGTCTGTTCTTTTCCAGGCGAAGCCAGCGTACGTGGTGTTCAATGAGCTGCTGCACACCTCACGTTGCTACATGAGGGACTTGTGTCTGGTAGATGCTGATTGGTTGCTTGATGCAGCACCGGAGTACTTTGGCCGCAAACTCCGCCCGACCAAGAGTTAACCGTTTGTGTTTAGTGCACCTCACTAACCCAGAGTTATGTTTTTATATATATGTTCCGGTCAAAGTCCAAAAATCAGGTTACACTGGCACCGAAGCAAAGGAACTCTGTCGTAAACTAAGGACCGCCTCTACGTGGGACTATCATAACATCCTTTGGACACCTCCTTAGGTCATAAGAGTGCTCAATAAATTATATTGTAATACTGTATATAGTGATGGATTATACTACCTCCCACTTGAGTCTTAAGGTATCACTGCAGCATGAATCTGCACATTGATGTCTCACAACTCCGATTTGCCAGTTTTAGTAATCCCATTTTGCAAAATGTTCGGCTGCTTAACAGGGATTTGTTCTGGGATGTTAGAATTTCTTCTCATTCGCTTGTATTTTAAAAGAATATGAATCGCAGTTTACCGTCAGTTCATGTATTCTTTGCTGTGAATGTCAGCCTATGTAGAATAGAAATATTTGCAAACCAAATGTTGACAAGCTTCCAAAGAAAGTTCATGTTTGATTAAACCAGACCTTGTATGTATTGATTTGATACAAAGTGCTCTTTAGGAGGTTTTACATATGCATTGGCTGTAGTTGATTCAGTCAACAAAGTATTTAAAAATGTTAACGTTTTGACAATTTGTTGCGGCATGTAATATGAGCTCGCTTTTGTAATATCTGCACCCACTTGGTGCATGCTTTTTGACATATTTTCCAAATACTGTACTGACCCGTCAGGGGAAGATGCATGACAGCATCTGTTGATTCTACCTTTTGATATTCTCTGTAGGTAGCTCAGAAAATGTATGCTATGCATGGAGAAGAAAATTACAAGAAAATATCTGATGACTGATTTCTTTTGCACTTTGTAGAAAGTAAATCACAGCTTGTGAACGTTTCTTTTGTGATTTTGTACACTTGGGACTCAGGATTGTACAATAAATACCTTCAAATATTTTTACACTATGGAAACCATGTAAGAACACCCGCGTGTACTGTTCTAATAAAATGACTGCATTTGACAAGGTTATTTGCCTTTTGAGTTTGTAACCCAGCACTCAGTCCGAGCTAATGCTGTGTTATTTATTCTGAGCTCATCTCACATCGCGTCAAGAGTTTGAACCAACAAGGGGTAAAAACTACCCACACTGATGAGTTAAAGCTACTATTACTGTGTTACGAGTTTATCAGTTTAGTGGTGGTTGAAAGTAGGACTAATTTAATTTACCAACATTTTCTATGAAAAATAAGCCACCGTGATTTGCTGTCGACTAGACTGGGGTGTACCCCGTCTCTTGCCCTAATTCAAATGGTGTGACTCGAATGAAGTCGTGCAATTCAAAATGGACGGTTGAAACGAAACTTGCTTTGATGCGAAACTTATCTAATGTGAGGGTTGAACACTTTAGACTTCAAAGGTGATGTCATAGTAATGTTTTGTGAGAAAGGGGGGGTTGCGTGAGTTGGGACTAAGATATTGATGAAGTAAAGAAGCAGGAGAGCTGCAAGAGGAGTGAGCTGAGCTGACCAAAACGAGGTATGTAATTGTTACTTTATGAACATTGCCTCTGAGATTCTGTTTGTGCCAACAACAGATATCGACAGATTATGATGGTGATATGGGGGCTCGTATTAACAACGCGACGGGTTGCAAGCAGCACTGGGGATTGCACAGACGTGTGACGGTGTCACCATATCGAAACAAAGCTACTCCTTCAGAAAATGGATAGTTGTATTCTATTTGTTGTTTTTATTTTTTTCGCAATCTGCTGTGAACTTTTGTAAGAACCTAAATTTCCCGTCTGGGGATCATTATTTTATACGGAAAAAAATCCTTGTCAGAATTGACAGTCAGAAACTCCTCCCCAAAGACCACACTGACGTCAGTTGCAGACGTTGGTTTGGTGCCTATATACATAGTGTCATATTGAAATAGTGATGTCACTACTCCCATCACTTTAATTCCTCAAGAAAACGAAATTTGCTGGTACCTTACTCGGTCTTCTTCAAATCTCTGTGCAAATACAGTTTGTCAGAGGTGATTGCCACTAAGCGGCCCGGTTGACAGGCTCTTCTTAAATTGGAGTGGGACTCTTGTGGTGGTTGAGCTTCAGGCATATCTATTGGGATGGCGCATAATATATCTAGTCTCTCACCACATACATAACAGTGGAACAAGTCACATAATCTGAGGTAAAACAAATGTCTTGTTAATTTGATTACCTCGGCGCGCGCGCGTGTGTGTGTGTGCGTGTGTGTGTGTGCGTGTGTGTGTGTGTGTGTGTGTGTGTGTGTGTGTGTGTGTGTGTGTGTGTGTGTGTGTGTGTGTGTGTGTGTGCGTGTGAAGAAAGCGGACACTGATGCGCACATGCACACAGGTTACAGCTGGGGGGAGGTAGTATATTTTAACAGGATGGAAACCATCGCTCGACTTGTCTGGATGTTACTGCCAAACATCATAAGATTCTGACGGGTGAGATAAATACCGTATGATTATTTACACTAATAATGGAAGTCAAAGTTCCTTAATAACTGTTTGTCATGTAAGAAAAACCTACTCACAAAGGTGATGATGTGAAATAGCCTAGTGTCATCAAACGCCATTTAGTCTTAAACCTATGTGCTCTTGGGATAACAATTTTCAAAGTTACTAACGGTACATAAATGCCACAGCAAATATGGCAACAACGTTGACGTACAATTTTGTGCTAAAGAGAGCCTTTGAGTTTTCTGCTTCCTTTACGTCAGTCATTACTTCCGGCGCATAGGGCATCCGTTACGACAGGTCAATGTGTCCTTCCGTACACGTGTGTTGCGGCGTCCGTGTGCAGTAGCAACAAAATTTGCCGAGTCGGAAGGGTTCGTCGTGTCCCAATTTTCCAACATGCTCAAGTCTGTTGTCCGCACGGTGGGAGCCGCTCTCCGCCTTCCGACGGCTTCCACATCCACGACACGGGCTTTGCCGCTCAATTGCCCGACATTGTGCTCGGCGAACGCGGCTACGGCCAGAACCTTCACCCGTTCCCTCTGGATGATGAACGGCAACGGAGCGTCTGGATACAGGCCCAAACTGTTTACTACAAAAGTGTTGAATCCTTCGGCGTCGTGTGGATGCGGTGCAATGCACACAGAGGGTAAATAGCATGTTTTAACAGTTGATGCAAAGTTAAGCGTGTGCCAACCGGCGTAACAGCGTGTAAAGAAAGCATTAATTGGATAATGGCTTATTTTACAACATGCTTATTGGTAAAACATCCACAATATACTTCTTTGGTGGGTGAAAAAAAAACATTTGGTCGTGGTGAACCTTTACAGTTCGTGATGATATGCTAACCATAGTATAACTAGCTGGTCAGCACTCAACCTTGAATTAATGCGTTTACGACCACTTCCTGATGTCTTTGTACAATAATGTGAGTGGTTCATGGGAGTGAATCATTTCCCAACCTTCATTCCAAATTATGTTTCATTCAAAAAAAATTAATGGCACACCACCAAAGAAATGTTACTACATCGGTATGTGTGCAATCTCAAAGATCAATTAATTTACATAAGACTAAAATTGTCACACAGAAGAATGATTCCAGTGATATAAGTGTCATTTTCCTGAGACGCATGTCAAGAAAGATGACTCTTTGAAACTGGTGAAAATGGGCCAATTTCTGGCCAACGTCTGAATAGGGTTTGAGATTTTGAGTGTGACCTTTTCGTTTAATCTGACTTTCAAACGTTCCTAAATTTCTGAGCCTTGATTATACCTTCAAAAGGTTTCTATCATTTGAAAGTTTTGCTAAACACAGAAGTGACAATATGATGAACTTTGTATCATTATAGAAATCCAAGTCTTACACAATAGTGGTCAAGAGGATATAACGTGGTTTAATTTGGCACTCAAATATGCATAGATTAAAAGACTGGAATGACCAAAGACAAGTTCTTATAAAACATCGCAAGGAATAAATATAGCCCAGTTGAGAAGGATTGGTCATGAATAAAGTTCATGTAGTTACAAGAAAATGCCTTGTCATTGCGGGCCAGAGTAATATCAAGGTACCCAGCCCACCCCCCTAAAATGTGGATCAACACATTTGGCATCAAATTTGTCAGAAACAGAAAAAAAAACACCACTCATACTCACTTTGAATGCACAGCTGTGGTTGTCAATGATGCGGTTATGCATTGCGATCTAGTCACGTCAGTCACCGTAAATTGTTACAAATCAGAAAAATCTGATATAAAATATCACCAATTTGTCCCATGTATTCTTTCCTATTGCAGGTGACAAGGCATTTGGGGAATTCCTATTTGATGAAATTAAAGAGGAGAAAAAGATTCAGAAAAGCGGAACTCTACCCAAGATATCCGGAGGTTGGGAACTGTCGATGGACGGTACCGAGGCTCTACTTACAAAACGCGTTGCTGGAGAAAAGTAGGCCACCTGTTCTCTGTGCTTTCTGCTGTCACAGATTTGTAATTATATTCACCTATTTTTTTTTCATCATCCACTTGCAGAATCACTGTCACGTTCAATGTCAATAACAGCATTCTTCCAAATTTTGCGGAGGAGGCAGATCAAGGAGAGCAAAAATCAGGGGAAGAGGTAACAAAAGTCATGATTTTCAGGGACGGAAATAAACGGAGCTTTGTGAAAAAAATGTACTTCGTAGTGGTACTTTAATGTCCAGTTTTTAAATAAGCATCCCGCTTGTCCTTGCAGCCTGAAATTTTGTCCACGCCTAACTTTGTTGTTGAAGTTACGAAAGAGGCTGTAAAGGAAACACTGGTGATTGACTGCCAATTCCTTCAAGATGAGGTACACTCAGCCAACACCATTTTGAACAAAAGAAAACTATCAGCACAACTCCAATTGTCAGTGATCTTATTCTTGATCTGTTTGGGCTAGCTGGCACATGGCGAAGAGGAGGAGAGCGACATTTTCGGCATCTTTGAGGTTAGCTTCCAGCCAGAAGGGGATACAGAGTGGAAAGAAACCAGCTACACACTCACAAAAGACTCTTTGAATGACGTGAGTTTCTGCACAATGGCTTGACCTGATGTATTTCACAGTTTCTTGTTAAAGCCCCACATTTTCCTCCTGGTCCAAGGCATAAAACTATTTCATTTTAACACAAACAATAACCCCATTTTTGTTTTTTCAGTCCCTCTATGATCACATGATGGACTTTCTGGCCGACCGGGGTGTTGACAACACCTTTGCTGATGAACTTATGGAGCTGAGCACTGCCATCGAGCATCAACAGTACATCAAGTTTCTGGAAGAACTCAAAACCTTTGTGAAATGTAACTAATCTTATTTATAGAGTCGTGGTGTCCATTTTGTCCGGTCCCACATCCACTTGCAACTAACGCAAATATTAATAGTACTTAAGGATCAAAAGGAATGTGAGTTAGGTGTATCGTTAAGACTACAGACATGTTCCGGAGGTTAATTATATCTATTGTTTTTGTAGGTCAAAATGCAATTAAAAAGTTTTCCAACATCGAGTGATCACGTACCTGTATTATTTTGCGTGAGTTAGCTATTAAAGTCAGTTAGTTTGCCAGTCAGGTAATTATCCATTCATTTATAGACTCAGAGAAAGTTCATAAAGATTCAATCACACAGTTAGTTTAGTTGTCCATAGATAAATAGTTGAGATTCAGTCAGTCCGTGTATTTGCAGTGCAGTGTGTACAAAGTGTTAGGATTAGTTTAGTCATAAATACTGTATATGCACGGAGACGATACATGACAAGCTTTCAAATCAAATGAAAAACTGCGATACTCCTCATTGTGCAGCAGGGGCCCTTAAAGAGTTAAAATGAAGGAAATGGAATGAACCATTGGCTGACACATCAGAGACAATGTCTCATTGGTTCATGAGGCTTCACTGTTCCTCATCACTACTAAGGCCAGAAATATAAGACCATCAAATATCCATGACTGAAAATTATTCCAAAGCTGCTGACCGTTCCTAACCACAAATGTATGTAATTTAGGGAGCTTTTTTTCCCACACCATGGTGCCATATGGTGGGATATTACACTACTTGGCCTCATACTGAATGATGGTTGTTCCCTCCAAAAAAAAAAAGTCTATTAATAATTACCACCTCGGGCTTCCCTTAAGGACTTTAACACCATCGAAGTGGACAGAGTGCTGTTGCACAATCGTCCACTCGGAGGAAAAAATCGTGACGCCTGGTGAAGTGGCTCAGCTGTCAAGAGGAAACCCCCAAGTAGGTCACTGTACGATATTTCTTCATTGAAAGAAGAAAAGCAGGAGGGTCGTCCTGACCGTCGCATTTTTGTGAATGGTAACACGGACTGAAAACACGGCAATGGCGGCTAACTGCAGAGTCCGTAAAGTCGGCAGCGACCTCCGCGACACCTCCGAACCCGAGGCAGAACGCGCTCAGTCACCTGCCAGCGGGCCGGCGTACGGGCCTTTCACCTACACGCAGGTCATCCACAGCGGGCACTTTATGGTGTCGTCACCCCACCGCGACGCGTCACCGGGAGGCTTGAAAGGCGGACGGTGCCCGAGGTACGATTTCGACACGGTGAATCGGACCTGGTGTCAGACGTACCGCTACGGGCCGTTCAGCTCCGGAAGCCTGAGCATCGACCCGACACTAACCCGCCTGTTTGAGTGCATGTCCATGGCCTACAGGTACGTGGGCCACTCCCAAGACCCCGACTGCACGTTTTAATCATTTTTGGCGCCTATAACTTGGTTTTAAAACTTACTTCTACGGAAATCCGTTTGAGCATTTAGTCGCTCTTCTTGATATCGGCTTCAAGATCCATTTACTAGTGCAATGTTTCGAAAGGTTTTTACGCAAAGCAAGACAATCCAGTTTTATTTATGTAGCACGTTTCACAAACAAGGCAACTCGATGTGCCTCACACACGCCAAGACACAAGACTTACAAGCATTTACAAACTCTAAAGTTAACAACATTCCGCAGCAAAGCAGAGAATCTTACAGAAATAGCTTACCGGTACAAATATTACACAAAACGCAAATTGACACAATTTAAACACATTAACCGAAAACTTTAAAAACAATTTAAAATGAAGTAAAGATGTAAAATTTCGAAAATAAAAGAAAAGTGATTTAAAATTGTTTAGAGGACGTTAATGAGAAAAGAAGCAAAAATTTTAACATGCATGTTAAAGCATTTACATGTACACTCAAGTAGTAGTAATAATAAAAATAATTCTTAGTTCTCACCACCAAAATCACCAACATGAAAATAGTGTAGCACACTGTAGTAGGTGTTAACTGTAAATCACCAAAAAACTATATTTTACAATATTGAAAGCCACAGTTTAAACATGGGGAAAATAAATTAAATATATTGTACAAAAAAGTGAAGTGAAAATTTTACCTAAGTAAAAGCTTAAAAGCAGTTCTTAAACATTATGCAAATATGTACTAGTGATGGACAACTGTCGCCTGTGACTACAGTGAGTGGCCCAATTGGTTTAAAAAAAACAAAAACAAACCCAAAAAGTTTTTAATTATTTATTTATTAAACCAAAAAAAAAAACATTTAACAAACCCTTTTGGTGGATTTCGAATGATATGCCGGACAAACATACTATCATAATAAACTCCGAGAGTTGTTTTGTGGAAAAATTCACAAAATCAGTTCTTGCATTTAATGTTCATTTCTTGTTCAGCATTTTGGTCCTGTCCTTGGTATTTTCATGCTAGAGTTTCCTTTGCACTGAAAAAAAATACTGTCAAAAATGGCTGGGATTCCATGAGTTAAAAAGCATTCAATTGGTTTGTTGATATTGTTTCAGACTTGCAAAAGGTGATCATGTTCGTGTGCATGCGCATGTGTGTTGCTCTTGTTTGTTGTGCAACCGCTTGGAAACTTAACCACAAACTGGACTTTGATTCTAGTTGGCCGCACGGAATAGATTTGAGTGGGGCTGAGGTAATGCAGAATTGTTGCAATGATGCCTCTGTCTCATTTTGACACAGTTTGTTTCTCTTGCTTTTTTTCTTTTTTCATTGAGCTTTATTACAGGTTTGTGCTTTAACTAAATTAGGTTGACGAATCATCCAAACCACAATATTTGAAAAGGTAAATGACCAATACTGCTCAGCTATCTATGATGTGATACAAGGCCTGCTCCCACGTCAAAGTTAACTTTATTTGGATAATTGTTCCCATCTTAAATTGCTGTTCCCCCCCCCGCCGCCCCCTCCAAATTATGTGCCACAAATATTTTTTATGAACAAGACTCAAGTATAGTGTTTTTCCTCCCGCAGCAAATTGCCGTCTTGGCTGTTTTGTGTGTGTGAGAACCCCTGATGCCCCTTCATTAGAAGCATGTTGAAATGTGCTCTTCGGCTTGGCTTCCTAGCAACTCTGTGAGTGTCTCCCATTAGGTGTCTCTCTCTCGATCCTGTAAAAGCAGAGAGACTCTGGCGAACCCAAATTAGCGAGATGCAGTCCCATTAGTCAAGATCGGGACAGCTTTTCAACAAAGACATTCATCAATGTCACCACTTTTAAAAAAAATGTTCGAGTGTCTCGAAGGGGGAATTTGCAGTGCTAAAACTTCTTCGAGTGTCTGAGCAAAGCCATGCCTTTCAATAACATGTGCAAGCATGATTCTCAAATTTACAGACAACGCATATCCAGATTCAACAAATGCTTAGCTAGCATTAACACGACAATAATAAAATTAGCCACAGCTGCTCTGTTGGTTGCATGACTTATTCTTAACGATGTGTTTCTACAACACTAAATGGGGTCATTTTTTTAAAATGTATTTTCTGGGGGGAAATATACTGTACAATATTAAAATTTAAAAAGAGCTGATTGTTGCTAATTCTTCTTGAAGCCTCCATACCTCTTTAAGGCAACTCCTATTTTCATCTTTGTTTGAGTTTTTAAATTTTCTGGATGTGGATATCCCACAGTAGATTCAGCAAAGCTCCCAAAGCCCAAACTCACAGATCGCTGCTCAGCACGAGGCTGTGGGGGCTGTGCCGGCTACAAGTGGGCCTAGGACTCGTGATAATTGACACCTTGGTAGTCATACCTTCTGCCTCTTGTTGAATGTTTTTCCTCAGGCGTGGTGTTTTTTTTCAAATTTTTTAAGGTTTGAAAAGGAAAGCAGCAAAGTTTGTTGTCTTTTTGTTTACTTTCTAGTGGCAAGATTGTCTCCCCAAAGTGGAAGTCGTTCAAGGGACTGCGGTTACTGTGGCGAGATAAAATCCGTCTAAACAATGCAATTTGGAGAGCATGGTTCATCCAGTGTAAGTCCTCTCCACTTATAAACTTCTGCACACGAAAGTAATATTATCTGTTCAGAATTTTTAAAGTGGCAATTTCTGACTACTGTTTAGATGTGGAGAAGCGGAAAAATCCTGTGTGTGGCTTTATCACTCCATTGGAGGGATCTGAGGCAGATGCCCACAGAAAGCCCGAAGTAAGTGATTGGTGTTATTGTGGATTCCTTTTGATGCTTTCCATAATGCAACGGTTTTATTTATACAGGCGATTGTACTAGAAGGCAGCTACTGGAAGCGGCGGATTGAGGTGGTCATCAAAGAGTATCACAAGTGGAGGATATATTACAAGAAAAGAGTAAGTATTTCAATTTTTCTCTTTCTTGTATTTTTCTTCCTCCACTTTCACCTTTGACCTGCTATCTTGTTGTTCCTTTACAGCTTCAAAAAGAGAAGGATGGCATTCTATCAATGCTGCAAGAGGTACGACAAGTTCCATACCTGCTGTTTTATGATGTCACGTTCAAACGTTCATTGTAATAGATGCAAATGTATGGGGCTGTAGTCACAATTATAACTTTAGAAAGATTATAGTGCTTGGTTTTATTTGAACTAAAAACAAATTGATTGTATCAACGATGTTTTTCAAGGACAGGCATATGGCTGAGTAGAAAACCTACTATGCATTTTGGGAAGTACATGGGAAATCCATAAATTGATTTTTTTAATTTTATTTTTTTCAAAGAACATTTTTCTTCACTCATGTGGAAGTTTATCCGGCAGATGTTGTTATCGACAAGGTCATGTTATGTCGTCTCTCTGTCAGGAAGAAATATACAGTAGGCTTTGTGGAACCGGCAGAGGGTACAATTAATTCAGGCTCATCTGTTTTACCAATTAGCTGTGTAAACTGGCCGCTGGTGAAATCCAAAGTGAACAGGAAGTGACAGATGTTGGTCAGTCAGTTGAGCCAGTCTCCTGAAGTGTCATCCCTTCAGGAAAGAAGAAATGATGAATTGCTAATGCGCCTAGTGGTTTTGCCTCACAGTTCTGAGGTTTGGGATTTGGATCCAGCCCGGGGCCCTCCAGCGTGGAGTTTTCATGCGCCAAACTTCTTTCACTGGGTATTCTCCCCCATTCCAAAAAAAAAAAAAAAAACATGCTTATTATGTTAAATGAAAACTTCAGTTGTCATATGTGCCTTGTGTTTGGCTGGCAACACAAACATGGAGTTTGACCCTTGACAGCTGAATTTGACATTGACATCGGCCTCATTTTGGCTGTTGACTTTTGAATGCAGCTGGAGTCCAACATACTGTACGATCAGCCACACAACTATTTTTACCTTGTGGGTTCAGCCTCAATCAGATAAGTGGAAAGGAAAATTGCTTGCCTGAGATAAAAGCATTAACAACAGAACTTGCGTCACGCTCCAAACTGACGCATGATCATCGTGAGCAGCAACAATCGCCCTCTTGAAGCGTCGTATTTATTTTGTAGGGGAAAAGCGCCTCAATTTAATCAAATCTGACCTATTTCCTGATATGCCTGATTAAAAAAAAACAACAACAAAAACAGCACGTTCAACAGTGACGTCAAATTCGGAAACAATCAAAAGACGGTGAAAGGAAGTAGAGGCGGAAGAACGGCAATGAGGACGGACACTCTGGAAGCGCCTCACTGACAATAGTATTCAAGTGAAAACACGTGTCTTCTCAAAACACAGTGCAGTGATCAACTGAGCCACCTCACAATTCATTTTTTTTCACTGCTGCCACCTTCTCCATGTCACTGGATGCAAAGATCAAGATCATGTCAAATGCAGAGATGAAAGTCCTCCGGATTTTCCCGGAATTCCGGGTTTTTCAAATTTTTATGAAAATTTCTCCGGAGAATTGAGGAAAATTTGCATAATCCGGATATTAGTTGACAACATTGAACGAAGACGCGTTTGAGTTCGTTGTATTGCTTTCACGAGCGTAGCCATATTGAGGCACTAACACTAGTAACAGTAAAGAGATTTTTGTTTGTGTAATAACTACAGAAGGCATGATGGCGTATGACTAATGGTTTAGTAGAACGAATGGCAACTCGCAACAACAGTAGCAAGCGTCATTTTGCCTCTTGGGTTATACCATCTCAACTAGAACGTGGGGCATAGTCCCCAAACAATTTTCGTCTCTTTATAAACACACCTGCTAAACCCCAGTGGAACGAATAAAAGACGCCGTCAACAAGACAGTTGTCGTAAAAAATATATTTGGCCAAAAAGGGAAAAACACAGATTGGCAGAAAATCGTGTCCGTCCGACTTCGAGTGTCGTCTCGGCTAACTTAGCTTAGCTGTTGTCGTGTGTGACGTCATTTGCGTTGGCGCTGATTGGTTGAAATCAAAAGACGCGCTTGCGTACATGTTCGCGCTGAAACACGCACAGCAGAGAGCAGCGGACTATCTACTGCTGAGGCTCGCT
>NW_017806158.1:1785085-1803996 GCF_001891065.2 Hippocampus comes
CCCCCCCCGGAATTTTCAGAAAAGTCCACTTTCATCTCTGCAAATGAAATCAAAGTATAGATTCCGCTTGATAGGTCAAGGTGCACTAAAGAAGACTGGTGTCTGCTGTCCCGCTGTATGTCGCCCTATGAATTATAATCTTTGAATGGCAAATTCCATACTGTTTTGAATCGCATTTGGATTCTTTTGCAAACTCATTCAGAAAGCAGAATCACAGGGAGAACATGCCGATTCCAAACAGGAAGACTGATGCTGAGATTTGAAACCTTACTTCAGAACTGTGAAACAGATGTGTTAACCACTCTGCGACCTGAAATACACCTGGCTTGTCTAGGGACTATATATGGATCTATATTGTATGTAAAAACATTTTTTAGGGAAAAATATAAAAGCATTTTGAAAGCTAGATCTGCTCTCTTGAAGATTCAAAAGCAAAGAACAATAATTCATGTACTTTGATTAAAAATGTGCCTTATTTCAAAGAGGCCTTTAAAATGACTCATGACAAATTTTTTACAATAAATTCTTAAAATACAACAGATTTTAATGTGTTGCTTTATCCCCAGAGGAATTTTACACCAGTCTTCTTTCGTGCACCTTGACCTATCAAGCGGAATCTATACTTTGATTTCATTTGACATGATCTTGATCTTTGCATCCAGTGACATGGAGAAGGTGGCAGCAGTGATTTGTTGCCTATTTAACCAAAATACAGTCGAACCTCAAGGGACATAACGAATCTGTACGCTTGAACAGTAGTTCATTGTCACCATTTCCAATAAAATGGCCGCCGACTACGACGAATTATACACTATGAGCATTTATAAATGTAAAAACATGAACATGTAATACAGTACAAACATGTCAATGATGCGTTACCCTCTGTAGCGCCGTCGACAAAGCCACCTGTCATCAATTCAGGATGTGCCGCACCCCGAAGCCGTTTACGATCATCTTTCAATCTGTTGGCCTCGAACTCTGCCATGATTTTGTTGCCATTGCAGATGATTGACTGCCAATTCGTAGTCTTGGCTGAGCTTCGTCTGGAAGACTCCGTTTCGAAAGTGAGAGACAATTTCAGTCTTCACAGACAGCGAGATTCACTTCCGTTTACCAGGCATGTTTTCAGACCATGTGCGCCGCGCCTCCGGAAGTACGACGACACACGAGGCGATCAGTCGCATTGCTAAGCAACGGAGGGGAGTCCTGCACTGTACGTTTTGTTCAGAAGCAAGGTCGGGGCAGCAATTAGTGTCGCACGGTTCATTGAAACGAAGGCCTTCTCACCATTTTGTGGGGAAAATCTGGACATTATAATGAAGTTTACCTTATAAGGTGTTCGTTGTAAGCAAAATCGTCAAATGGAAAATGAATTACATGAAATCGGGACTTTGAAATGTACACGTTATAGGGGTGAAAACTTAAACGGGGTACGTTGAAACGAGGTTCAACTGTATTTAGTGACCATAAAAACTATTGGTTCATAACTTTCCTTTATTTTATCTCCTTACCCGTTTCCCCAACTCAATCATAAAAATACGAATGAAATGTAACGACAGGAAATCCCTCCAAAAAAAAAGGCAATTCACCGGAACTAGGAAATTGCAAGCCGTGCATTTGCGTCTGTGCTTACCGCTTCAGTTGATGGGGAGTTTAAGTCCTCCTTTTCATCCGCACGTGAGGATGACTACTGTCGTAGAATTACATGTAGGTCACGGACAAAAGACCGTCCTTCTTATTGAAATGGTGAGACGTCAAAATAAATGAACAAACGCAGCGTAATGATTACCTGGAAGGGGGCTTGTGCTTTTGAACAGTATGCCCTCTATGTATTTTTCGTCATCCACCACACACACACACACACACACACACACACACACACACACACAGTCAATCTTTACTCTTTTCTACTTGCACATGCATACTATTCTTCAATGACGGCCAATCAATTGGCAAAAAGAAATTACAGGAGGAACAAGTCGTGTGCTTAGACGTAATCCAAACAGGACGTCGTCCTCCGGGCTTCCCTATAAATGTGATCTCGAATGTGGATGATCAGAATAAAGCGACAGATCTTGGGCAGAAGGGAAGGCTGTGTAGGGACCTTCTATGTGGCTTTCAGGTGTGGATTCAGACAAGAGGTTGGTACTGTGGACTTTATATCGATACTGTATTTCGTTTTGTGTGTTGTCTGATACGATCCACCACAATAGTTCTCGGTCTGCTGCGGGGCAGTTTCACGACAATAACACATTATCTCCGAGCCTTTAAATAGGTTAGGTTGGGGATTGACGATGGTTTTCTCATCTTTTATATGATGTACTCAAGGGTCAAATCTGCCAGGCAAAGTTGGAGAAATGGTCCAGTCAGCTGTATCCTGAACCTGAGGCGACACCAGAGGAGGCTCACATGTTTGACCTGGACTACCTTCTGTCTGACATCTCTGACACTCTCTTCACCATGACACAGAAGCAATGCCCCTGGGCCAGCAGCGAGTGGCACAACAGTAAGTAAGCAATAGGTTTTGGCTGCGTCCGTGCCCTTCAGAATAAAACGAAGATCTTATTAAATGTGTTTGTGCTTTTACAGAAAGTGAAAAAAGTGCTTTCGTGACATTTGCCTTTTATTTTGTTCTTCTCAAAGAACACATTGGCTGGCGTTAGGAGAAATGGCACAACATTTTGTGGACTGATGAAAGCTGCGTTGCTCTGCTTTGCTTTAGAGGCCAAAGAGAGTTTATTGGAGGAATCATACAGACCCCCACACTGGATTCAAGCCACAGTACGCTTGGTAGAGCAAGCTTCATTTTGTAGGAATGTATCTCATATGGGCCTTTTTAGGATCAATTTGAATACATGAGAATATTTCGGGAGGTAATGTTGACAAATGTCGAAGATGAAATGTCCTTAAAATCTCAGTTTTGATGAGATACTGATCCCAAAGTATCAGAAGCAACTTGGTACTAGATCTACCGTATTGGCCCGAATATAAGACGGTGTTTTTTGCATTGAAATAAGACTGAAAAAGTGGGGGTCGTCTTGTATCCGGTGTCTAGACATTATACCCATTCACGACGCTAGATGGCGCCAGATACCATTGAAGCGAATGCTGAACTTGACTTCCCAGGCTAAAGTGAACCCCTGTCACGAAGAAGAAAAAATAAAAATAGTGGTAGCACGAAGAAGAAGAAAAATAGCGGCAAGAAAGAAAAGAGAAGAAAATAATAGAAGAGATAACAGAAAATGGAGAAACGTAGCGACAATCTGGAGAAAAGTGGGTGGAAGATCGGCCAGGTTAACCAGGAGCTGAGGAGAAGTTATGATGGCATTTACATTTCAAAAACCAGAAGCCATTCATTTACGAATGTAATGTGATTGCACTTTAGTTTACATATTTAAATGTTCAGATATTAAGATTTGAATGAGGCAAAGTAACATGCTTTTCCTCTCAAATATATTGTTAGAATCATTTGTTTCACATGTACTGTAATTATTTTCTGTATAAAAATTAATTTGGTGTTCAAAAAGTCTATTTTCAACCTTGAGTCTTGAAAAAGAGGGGGTCGTCTTATAATCAGGGCCGTCTTATATTCGGGCCATTACGGTAATTAGCCAAACCAGTCTCCAGACCTTAAACCAATTGAGATTTTTTTTCAACTTTAGTTGTGGCATCGATTTTACAGTGTAATCTGTCTGGTTTATGTCTTTTTGTATTAATTTTTTTCCTTTGGCCAAAGGAGCAGTTTGAATGAAGTCAGGTCTGATCCAATTTCACTCATGGTGATATCGTTTCCCTCCTCAGCATACACGACAAATGCTGACATGATTCAGCCAGGCCTGACTCCTCTGCAACCCAATTTGGATGATTTCATGGATATACCAGGTACTCTTTTTCACCGCTTGTGTCTGTTTTCTTTTTTCGCAAATAATTAAACTAAATCAGATTTTCCCGGTGGATGCACTGATGATTTCTGAACTTGATTATTTGAAATTTCCACATCAGTACGCGTTGTCTTTGTGCTGTTAGCCTATTGATGTGACCTTTCATTGACTGCTAATTGACTTGTGGCGCTCAAATGTACAGACAGGTCCAATAAAAAGTGAACACAAGTTAATTTGCAACAACAATATTACAAAAGGTGATGAGTGAAAACAACTTTCTTCTGTCACCCACAGTAGTGAGGCCAAAATGACTGCTTTGCGCACATCATCATGGAAAAGAAATTTAAAAAATATGTTTCTCTCTTTACCGTGCCCTTGTGAGTTTTACTTTGGCCTTTTCATAGATATCTTCATGAACGCGGGGGTCCAGCCATGTGACCAGTCAAGTTTTGCAGACTCGGGCTATGATGAAAGTTCATCCAACATTGCACTTGCCCCTGTTGCAACTTTGCACGCAGCTCCTCATCTATTCATTGACACCCACATCTCACAGGTACTTGCACACGTAGTTATATTCACCGCATTACAGTCTGGCAAATCAAATCATAAGCTGTTTTTTTTTCCCGCAGGCTGCTTTGTCATCTGATAATTTGCCTCAGGCCTCATCATCTAAATCTCAAACAGAAGGTAGCGGACTAAACCAGCATTGTAGTGGATACCACTCGACCACCGCGGCATTTGGACTGCAATCATACACTGATCCCGTTGTCCCTGCTTCATTCCCCGCCAATGTTGAGCAGGGGTTCTCTGCTGCCGTCCCTTTATTTTACCCATTCCCATGTCACAAATTCAGCTACCACGCAACGGCCAGCACAACGCCGACCGTCATCACTCACACTGCCTCCACAGTGGACAGTACGCAACAGGGACATAGATACCCTCACCCAGGGGATACGTACCCCCAAGCTCCATGCCCCTCTCTCGGCTACATGTCTGACCCGGTTCACGCAGCCCAGCCTCCCGGAGGCACATTGCACAGCTTTGCGGTTCCTGAACAAGTGTCGACCACCGACGTGCGAAGGAAACACAAGCAAAAGAAAGGAGGAGAAAGGCCATTCGGTCCACCTGTGGGTCTGTCTTATACTTCGTCCACCGCCCCCACGAGCTGCCTGGCGAAGTTGCTCTCCACAGGTACCCGTCCGTGAGTGGGAGTTTGTTGTCGCTGTTGTTATTCATCTGGAAAAGTAACATACGCATGACCAACTTGTGCTTGTTTGTGCTTTCAGGGAAGCCATCGGTTGGGTTTGAAACGGCTTATGTGACAGTCGAAGGTCAGAAGTCACCATCTTCGAGTGCTTCGGTGAGTACGCTTTTCGCAGCAATGTGCTCGGTGCCACTTATCTCTAACGATTTTCTAAAGTTGTGGTAAAAAGACATGACCAAAATTAAGATACAGTCACCATGACAATGTTCTGTTTTACTTCTAGTTTTGTTCCTCCGTGATTTTTACCCTTTAGAAAACCCAAATAAGCACAAGCAAGCACAAGGGAGAACTGAGAGGCTGTTCTGCCCATGCGTATGGGAGTTTATTTCTGGAACTCTGGCTTCATCCCACATTGAAAAAAACACAAATGAATGTTTAACTCCAAACTCTCAGACTCTAACTTGAATTCCATCGTGTCAAATTGACCCTAAATGAGTGTTGGTCCTTCTATTCTTGGCGATTTACTCTCGCTTACTTTACCTCTCGTCCAGTATGCGTACTTTGTCGAACAAATAATGTGTTTTGCGACAGGCTTCCTCCAGTGGGCATGTTGGAGGAGCTTCATCTCAAGTGCTGCATGGAGCCGCTTGGCATGGAGTGATCCCAGCGTTGCACAACCAGAGTTCAGCTCAAGATCAAAGTCGAACCTCCAGAGGCTCAACAGTGCCCGCCCTGCTCATTGATGACACTGCTCACACCAGCACAACCCTTCTCGTCCCCAAGACTGAGAATCTGTCACCTGTCCAGCTTTATGGCACAGACAGGAGCATCTTAACAGGTATGCAGCGTAACACGGTACACTTAATTGCTATGGAATATTTTCTCACACTGAGAGGGTTTTCTAATATTTTGCCCCTGTATCCATCTGTTTTCAACACCACTTGTCTTCGTTATAGTCACGGGTAACCAAAATCTGTCCTATTGACTTCAGGCACGACTTTGAGCAAACAGCCATTCATATTTTCAAAGTCTTTTCAAATCATAACAAGCGTGTTTTTGAACTGCATTGTTTTTTTTGGGCTGACTGATAACTGTAAGTGGCCCGGTCGTCCAGTGATTAGCGTGTCGACCTCACAGTGCAGAGGTACCGGGTTCAATTCCAGCTCCGGCCTCCCTGTGTGGAGTTTGCATGTTCTCCCCGGGCCTGCGTGGGTTTTCTTCGGCTACTCCCGTTTCCTCCCACATTCCAAAAACATGCATGGCAGGCTGATTGAATTGTTCAAAATTGTCCCTAGGTGTGAGTGTGAGCGCGGATGGTTGTTTGTCTCTGTGTGCCCTGCGATTGTCTGGCAACCGGTTCAGGGTGTCCCCTGCCGACTGCCCAAAGACAGCTGGGATAGGCTCCAGCACCCCCCGCGATCCTTGTGTGGATAAAGCGGATCGGAAAATGAATGAATGATAACTGTAAAGTAGTGGATGTCACATCTGCCTCCCAATTCTCACGTTGCAGCTGTGGCCTTCCTGTGTTGTTCTCCTGATGCTTGTGTGGGTTTTCTCAAGGCACTCCAGCTTCCTCCCACATTCTTCCCTCATTCCAAAAGCATGTTTGCATGTTTGGTTAATTGAAACCTCAAAATTGGCCCACGCATGTGAGTGTGAACAGTTGTTTCTTTGTATGTGCCATGCGATTAGCTTAGCAACCAGCTCAAGGTTGTGCAAGCACTAAAGAAAATTTATGGACAGTTTTATGTTAAAAACATGCAGTACACAGTCATTTCTACATGCCACGATTTTGTGATGCATGAGATGAAATGTTTCAAAGAACAGAAATTGATTGTAACATCCCTACTCTCAGTCATTATTATTGGATTTTCGAATTGATTTTCCAGGTTATCCAGGCCAAACATCGCCCCCAACCCTGCTTGAGAAATCTTCTAATCCAGAATCTTCACATTCAGGTTTCCTCGGATATGGGATGATAGAAATGAGTAAGGTAAATCTATTGTTTTTCAATTGAAAAGGGCAGTGCTGAATCTGTTCGGAAGAAATGTGGCAAGATATATAGACTGTGTGATGTATTCTGCAGCACCCGGAGAGCAGGAGGATGACCCACATCTCTGCTGAGCAGAAGAGGCGTTTCAACATCAAACTGGGATTTGACACTTTAAAAAACCTTGTGACAACACTCAGCTCACAGCCAGGCATGAAGGTAGGGTAAAAGGACACAGAATCATGAAATAGTGAGAAAAAAAAATCAGCACGGTGTAATGGCTGACATGCATGCGTCTTGTCTGCCTGCTGGCTCAGATCAGCAACGCCACCATATTACAGAAGACCGTCGAGTACATCAGTAACATGCAGCAGGAGAAAACTCCGCTGCACGAGGAAGCTCAGAGACTCCGAGATGAGATCCAGCTCCTGAATTCTGCCATCAAGTGAGACATTTAGTTTGGTTGGACTGTGTGTGTTGTGTAGGAACAATGGCTACTGTGTATACCCCCCCCACACACACACACACACACACACATTTATTTATGTTTTATTTGTTTTTGTTTTTTTTGCAGTGCATGCCAACAGCAGCTACCAGCCTCAGGTGTACCCATCACACGGCAGCGATTTGACCACATGAGGCAAAAGTTCCGGGAATACGTCCAAGCACAGACACTGCAAAACTGGAAGTTCTGGATTGTATCTTTAACTGTGAACAAACACAAGAGGCAGGGATGAAACGTGGAAATAGAAAACAGATGTCATAAAGTTTGAACATTCATGAGTTAACTCAATGCTGCACAGGGGCAAACGGCGTATGGTGAAGTAGTGGTTAGCACGTTATCGTCACAGTCAAGAGGTTTAAGGTTCTAATCTCTGAAGCAAGCAATCTGTTGTAACCTGTCCACCAAATAGTGAGCTTGTCTGACAGAATACTCATTGACAAACTGAACACGTCATTCATCCATTTTCTGATCCGCTTATCCCCACAAGGGTCGCGGAACATGCTGGAGCTTATCTCAGCAGTCTTTGGGCAGTAGGCGGGGTACACCCTGAACTGGTCGTCAGCCAATCGCAGGACAATTTAGAGTGTTCCATTAACCTGCCTTTATTTCCTCAACTTGGTCTCAGTTCAGCATCATCATCGAGCCACTTTTTGAGTCCTATAATGTCATGGTGTCCACTGCCAGTGTGGAACAGCTGTGCCAGTCCACATTGTCCTGGCTGGACCAACACTGCTCTCTACCATCTCTAAGACCCAGTCAGCCATACACAACTCATCTAAATCATTGGATTCTTGTTATTTCTGTCTCCACTTTAAATTGTGTGTTGTTTGATTCGCAGTGGTCCTGAGTTCACTCCGTCTCCTGAGCACAAATACATCCATCCTAACTGACCCAAGCCTGCTGCCCGAGCAGGCCACTCTTGCCGTCACTCAGGATGAGCCCTCTACCACCTTGGACCACTCCATACACTACCCTTCTCAAGACAATATCGGCAACATGTGACTGAAAAAAAAAAGTATAATAGTTCATTGTTAGACTTCTAATTCTGCATTATTTCCTCTAAAATTCACTGGCTGTTAATAGAACATATGCCTAAAAAATGTCACTTGCATTCTATACTTGTTCCTCAGCCAGGTGAAAATTCCAGTGTTTTGATGTTATTTCTCAGAAAGCAGTATGTAGAAAACAGTGTTCATTGTTGTGTGTGTGTGTGTGTGTGTTTGTGTTTGAGAGAGAGACACACACACAGTGTACTTTTGAGTGTTACTCCAATTAAGTAGTAAAAGTTGAAAGTGTACTGCAGTCATTTTTTACGGAGCCCACCCTAACATTATGAACCACAAGGTTCATTAATTTAGTTTTTCGTGAAGCACCACTCCGGTTTCCTCCCACATTCCAAATCCATGCATGGCAGGCTGATTGAATTGTTCCAAGGTGTGAGTGTGAGTGCTGATGATTGTTGTCTCTGTGTGCCCTGCGATTGGCTGGCAATGGGGTCCTCCCCCCGGATCAGAAATTGGATGCATGGATGGATAGATAGTGGAGCACCCTCAACAAATCATGTGTTTCTTGCTGCATTTTTGGACTCCATGGTAAGCTGTGACTTTGTAAAACAATACGTTCTCATTCCCCATGACAAAAATGTTCTTGCGCAAAAAGGCTTTTGAAGCAGGGCATTCTATTTTTTTTTCTCCAGTGCAAATTCCAGCAGTTTATCTTTGTGTAAGCTGCATCGTTGTGAAGTAAACAGATAATGCAACTTAATTTCCATGTGCAAAATCATCTTATATGACCGTTGTATGCAATTTACAGTTGTGTAAATTACCATTGTAATATAAGGCAAAATATGGCATCGGGTAGAACCATTCTATCTCCAAAGTCATCACTTGGAAACGTTACTTTTCACCACTAGACACGAGGTAACTTAAATGCAAAACATCAAGAAATTTAAAAAAAAAAAAAAACTACCTGAACACACCAGCATACGAAAACCAAATAATTAAACGGAGCATCAAAAACAAATAATAAAACAACATAACAACCCAGCAACTCATCAGAAAACCTAAAAACAAATAACTACACCGATCAAGAAAAAATAAACAGGACATGAACAAAACTGCCCCAAAATAAAGCAAAAAAGAGAAAAACGCAACCGTATTGAAAAAACAAAACAACCTCGACAGCAGCACATCAAAAACACAAACTAAACAAAAACCTCAACATATCTCCCTACCAGTACCTACCTATAATGTCATGTCGTTGTGCTTCTTTTTTTTTGTCCTCCTAAAGTTGTTTTTCTTTTTGTTTGTTTTATTTTTTGTGCTTATGCTTTGCGTTTCGGCGCCACCGTAATAAGTCAAGCCATCACCTTGCACCTCTTTACTCCTCCAGTAGATGTCGCTATCATGAAGGGCTTCACGTTGCACTCTGAACCTCCCCTTCGATAGGGGACGCTGTCTACAGACTACCTGGATAAAACGTTCATTTCCCCTTCTTCTCTCTTCCCCACAGCTGCTCGGTGAGCTGTCCACTTCAGCACCACAAGCCGAGCACAGGCTGCGGGGACTTTGCTAATGCCGCAAAGGAAGAACGAAGAGGACCAAGCCACGGCTCCACAACAACAGCACCAGCTACCCAGCGCACAAGAGCGAGGAACGCACGCCGATAGCGGCTGGGGACGCCTCCGATTACCTGTCCGAAGACTGCGGGAAAGGAAAGGTAAGAGTTTTCGAAGAAGCTTACGTAGGATTAAGTCGGTAATAGTGTGGCATCACCGAAGGAAGGATAACGACCTAGTGTTGTAAATATAGTGTCAGTATTGGCGAACGCGGCGTGTCTGCGTCTGAAAAGACTGTTTCGTAGTTAGTTTTGGCTGACAAAGGCAACACGGACGTGTTGTGTTGTTGCCACAGCCTCCCGTCGCGGTGCAGATGGTGCCGTTCTATCCCTCGTCCATGTTTCGCAGCCTACCCTCGGCCAGCTGCCGCTTCATTGTCAACCCGCCCGCCCCCTCCCATTCCTTCCCCCCCGTCTGTCTCCTCCTCCTCCTCCGCATGCAGCCACGGGACAACGTGTCACATCTCTCTTTTTGTTGGAGTTAAATGAAACCAGCCACCGCGTTGTAAATCTCTACTGTACTCACACACTGACCTCAACGCCGTCAGATAAATACACAGAAAATTACTTATTTACTTGCGTATATTTTACTCTGAAATGACTATAGTTGGTCCCGATTTAAACAGAGTAGAATTTGAGAATACATTTTACACAGAAAAAAAACAGTTGCTTTAAAATTCGGTTTGTTTGTTTTTTTTTTTACTCGGAAATGCAAAGTCATTTTTACAAAAAAGCTTTTGAGATTTTACTTGCATGAATTTAGTTTATTAAAAAACAGTCACACAAGGGTTGAGCAATGAACCAGCAACTTTTACATTAGAAGTCGGCCACTTAAGCTAAATGCTGAACCACACCTAATGTGAGTTCATAAAAAAAAAAAAATATATATATATATATATATATATATAAATCTTTGTAGCTCACGGGCATGCAAAATTAACGAGAATGGTCACAAGATATGTGCACATGCTAACTGCAGATGGATGGTCGGATTTAGTCATATAGAGATATCAGATTAATAGAATTGATTCAGATGAGCTATTATTGAATGGTGGAAATGTTGGTTGGTATGTCAGTATAGATTCAGATTGCGTTCGGTCCAGACTTTTTGGTCATGGATTTGTCTGGTAGAATTAAAATTTAATTCGAGTATGAAGATGGCCAATGAGTGGGACAGTGTTGGAAAGAAGTCTTTTAGTCACAATGTGGTTGTGGGCGAGAGCGCCTCAGGTACGGGAAGATGTTGCTAAGTTACTAAAATCACTTTTTGAATGAAGTGTATTAGTCAGGGTAGTTTTAATGCAGCATACTTTTACCTCAATATTTTTTGTTAAATAGAAACAGAGAGACTTGTGCCTCGGGTGCAGTCACGTGACTCTTTCACCAATCCAACGTAATCGGTTCCACTGCTTGACCTCGTTTCACCAATCACACAGAGCCAGGCCAGGCAGACACATGACTGCACGCGGCCCCACAAAAGTTTTCAACATGTCTGAAGTAGCACATTTATTCCTATTTTATAGTTTAGTCTTTTTGACATTCCTGCCCTGATTGGATAAATAAATAAATAAACGAATAGATCTGAAGTTACTCACCAGTTACTTTGTACATGGAGGACTGCTTTTTACATTTAAGCACCCCTGACTGCACATCTATTTGGCAGCACATCTGTTTGGACTCAGCTCTGTGCTGTCATGAACCTGAGATTTGCAGCAAGACCAACTTACCCCTACCACATCCATTCTGCAGTGTTTCCAGTTGTTCTCCTGCATTCGAGCATCCTTCTGGCGGTCTCAAACTGCTCCTCCCCCTGTCCTACTTCCCTCCATGCGTGAACGGGAGGACGCGGGGAACAGTTGAGCGAGTGGCATTGGAAGAGCAGCGGGAGCTCCCTCTGCTAATTCTAAGCCTAATAGGTGGAGATCCACGGGGAACATGAGTCAGAGCAATTGAGCTCAGTTTCTACTTGAAACTGCAACTTGGCACCACCGGGCTTTATGCCTGCACGTCAGGTGGCGATGTCTTTGCCGTGTCCGAAAGGCTTGTCGGCATGTGGGAGAGAGGACGATATTTTTAGTGCTGCATGGTTTCTGAAGTGTCACTTTCAGAAAGCTTAAAGGTTTTGTTCAAAGAAATGGCAGTACAGTACGAAGCATGGAAGCGCATAAAACCCTTCATCAGTCTCCTTCCATTGTGATGACTTGACTGGATATAAAAATCTTGGGTTGAAATGCTCTTTAGCATCTTGGAGGAGTGAAATAGTGGAGGGCAACGTCTGCTTCACCTTTCTGAGGTTATGACTTTGATTTGGAATCTTGGCGTGGCTTTTACAGCGTTTGCTCATTTCGATTCGTTGCCTTTTCAAAGCACACGTAGACAAGAAAAATTATAAGCCCCGTGCTCTCTTTGTTCTTGCCAACCTTCTCGCAAGCACACTGCACTGTCTTCTCCTTCTTTGAGGTTATACCTGAAAAGGCTTATCAGTCGAAGCAAATCCCCACCCTGGCCTTATAGCAAGCTTGTCTCGTAGTGCTCAGGCAGACAAAATAGCGAGCCAATCCTTCCGTGTTCAAGCGTTTCCATTTATAATCGTCCCTTGTGTACCCATATTTTCACAAGAAGTCACACACACACACACACACACACACACACACACACACACACACCGTCTCCGCTGTCACAGTGTGTTTTTTGATGTCTTGTCTTCTTTCAGTTTCAGACCATTTTGTTTCGCAGTGTGTCTGTGTGGAAGCTAGCACAACGGGGAGCTTCTGAAGTCTTGCTCACTGGATAGCTGTTTTAGGTTTCTATTTGCATTATTTTAAGAATTCCCACACAAACGTTTAGTTATATTTGTGGAATTCTTGCGGTTTACTGCTGGGTCATTTCACAAGTTTGTGTGTATAAAATATTTATTCGAAACAACTTCTACTAGTCTATTGGTTCTCAGAAATGTTGCTATTTCTATTTCTGGACTATTTTCGATATTCAAACAGACTTTTCATGGATGAGCGGATGGATCTCTCTTATGTAGGGGTGCACCGATAATAATTTTCGCTGAATTTTTCATACCTCCACGGAGGGAGATGAGCTCGGTGGAGAAGATCGGTTTTATATTAAGACGCCGGCTGTCCGTAAGTGGGAATTCTTGCTGTATTACTGTAGTAAGTTGACCTGGGCGACATTTATGTTATGCCAAAGCCAAACACAGTGATAGACCCAAATGTTAATTTTCATGCAGATTGGTGGCATCCGAAGTTGAGTTTTCCGGCAATCTGCTGTTTAAACTTCATTTTCAGAGTTCAAAATCCCTCTGCGGGAAGCTTTTAAGCAACTTTGAAGATCACAAGAACGTCTGCTTCAACTTGTGATCAAAGGGAAATTTAATCCCGCATTGCACCCCTTCCTCTCATGAAGATGGGCAAAAAGACATTGATTAAAAATTTAGATTAAAGATCACAACTGAATGATTTAACTCAACTTGTGAGGTTGGAAGGAAGGTGTTGATAAAGAATTTTGCCCGTCCCACATTTATTCCCAGTTATTCATTTAGGACTCACAAGTGCTTCAACTCTATTATTCCGTCATCTATTTGTGCCTTTTTAAACCTGTCTTTCTGTGCAACATCTACCATCTGATACGCTATCTGTGTTTGAATTTGAGCTCTACAAAAAAAATGCCACATGGAACTGGTTTCCTGAATTCTATACACTCTTGAGAAACTGAGGTATTCTATTAGAGCTCTGCCCTTTTGAAGCCGCCACTCGGCGAGTGTTCAAAGGGCACCGTTAGGCCGCTTGTTAGCGCTCTCTGGGACTATGTGCATGCATGTGGGCGCGTATGTGTGACGCTTTCCCCCAGGGATCCCTTTCCTCTACCTCACCAACTTTAAATCTGCCTTGAAGGTCCTCAGAGCAGCGGTCGAGGTAGCGCGGGGGTGGGTGGAGACGGGATGAGGGTGGAGCTAAAATATGACAAGGAATTATGAGGCAATTTGGTAGGTGGGACTCATTTTTTGATTATCAGTGATAATGCGCCACAAATTTGGCCCGAAACACCATGCTGAGATGACCGCCAGCCTGCTGAACTGAGCGAACATGGCGCCGTGACATCATATATTTAAAGTGCGCCTCATGGTCTGATAAATACAGTATGTGTTTATTTCTATCCAGTGTCATGTACGTCTGATTTCACTCCAGGGTTTAATAAAGTAATTTATCTCTGGAGGGTGGAGGGCGTTAAATTGTTTCAATTATTTTCGCAAAGGGATTTTGAACATGCCACTGTAATGCTACATGCACGGCTGATGAGACGGAAGAGAGCGACACACAATGAAGAGCTCCTCACTTGAGGAAATGAGAGCCTCAGTAATATATTGGTCAATGATTGTCATTTTTTTTTTTTTTTGTCTTTTAAAAAACAATGAAGCGACAAAATCCCTAATTAACATGCTAATTGATCCTTGCTCAAGAGCAGTTACATTTGACTACAACATGTTATTCCAGCAAGAGTGTAATTGCGCCGGAGGAACAATACTGACCGGGCTTAATGAGAGACAGTCTCTCATCGAGTGAAACCAGCAGCAAATGACAAAATGTCGTCAGAGCATGAGCAGCGCCGCGGGATACAATTTCATTTATTTGGCCACAAGACAGGAAATAGGACACAAAGTAGCACAGGCAGAAATAAAAGTAATGCTGTGTGCATAAAAAAATGATGCGGAGCTTTGAACTTTGCTTTGCAGAATAAAACAGATTTTTAAAAAAATCCTCCCAACCTTTTTTTCTGCCCTCAAATATGGAGTCAGAATCCAAAGTAAACATTGCCCTCATCTCAGAGCTTGTGGGCTGATGGATATGAAAGTCGATCGTCCATGCACTCACTGGACACTGAATGCAAGTCCATTTTATTAAAAAAGAGGGAAAAAAAAAAACACTCCCATCTTTGGACGCGCATGAGTAGTGTGTAATATTTTTTTGTTTTTACTCCTTTATTGGAGAATATTGCCAATGTGGTCGTCTAGCAAATTGTATTTGCGATCATATCATGGTAAAACATACAGTATACCAAACATGTTCATTTAGGTTTGCCATTGCTTTATCTTTTATTAAATCAGACCAACCAGCTTGCACTCGGGCATGCCTCTGGTTCACAAACAAGAAATTGCAGCAGTCAAAATATTTTTGGAAATTATTGGAGCGGCGGGATAGCACTGGAGTATGGCCGCGCCACTCAAACTGCAGGGCAGCCCCCCGTGTGTATCTATGGTAACCTTCCACTTCAGGGAGAACGTTAGCAGGTAATTGACATGGATAGTGGCTTGTGAATTATTTAGAAGCTTGATCGGGCGTTTGGGTGGCAGGCAGACGCAGCCTGACGCTAGACTGAGAGGGGAGGGAAGTGAGGACATGAGCTGGCATCCCTCATGGCAGTCTGTGTCTCTGCTCGAATAAGCAGCAGAACAGTTGAGCTGAAGTTTACGCTTGGTCTGCAGTTTGTTATATTGAGAAAACGTAAGAATGTTTTCTGGTGAATTTTTCACGTGGTATCCATTGATGTCAAAAATAATTCTGTTGAACCACAATTCAAAAGCAATGTTTGATTTTCATTGGCTTACCATCATTTTCATTCCATTTTTATTCATGAATACTTTTGTCAGATTCAAGTTCTTTTCAGTTTTGTCCGTGTGTGTATTTGTCCTAGACACGACGTCGAGGTGAGATACAGTTGAGTCTCTGAGCTGCTGTCAGATGACCACTTGAGCCTTGTTACATTTTGAGGAATGTGATTGCGGGCAAGCTCAATTGAGACATTGATTTAGGAATATTTGATGCTGTCTCTATGACACTTCTATTTGCTGCTGGGACTCGTTTAAGTATATTGGCCAATCTCATGAAAGAGACTCTGTATCGCTTTTCTCAACTCACACTTTTTAATGGTTATGGTGAAGAGTGTCTCTCAGCAGTAGGAATACAATGTAAATATCCGTTTATAGCCGTCGCTCAAACATTTCCACAGAGGTTTTCATGTTCCTCGGGTCTATGTCACAAACGGGTGTATAGAAGGCACGGCTTTTTTACTGACAGTGTTGCTTTCCCCTTCAGCCCCTCTGCCGTTTTTCGCATTTGTATTCCGCTCCGTATCTTCCAATATCATCATTTCGCCTCCACAGGTCCTGTGCTGGGTGGGTTTAAAGGACTGTGTTGTCAAGGGGAAAAGCCATGCTCTGTGCCTTTTTCATTGGGGAAGAATTTATGTCTTTGAGGGTGCACAGATAAAAACTGTGGATGGCCAAACCTAGAGGCAGTCACGTACGCAGATATAGTTGTTTTTTTTTTAACTTACTGGCTTAGTATAGTTCTCATTTTAAAGAATTATCTTTATACTCCCGTCACCTGTGATGAGATGCAATGATTGCAAAAGTGTAACTTCTTTCTTTCTTTCTTTTTTTATTTTTTACTGGCTCTTCAGAGATGTATGCCAGAATGCTGTGCAGGAAACAGATGGTAATGGGGGAGGGAAAGGGCAAAGGAGGGGCGGGCGGTACATCGTTAGGTGCGCTGCTTGGCCAGAGGATGTTACAGCAAGCCCGCATGGACACACTTTGTGAGAGGATTTAATAAACTGGCTGGAGAAGGCCAAAGAAGGACTGTGGCAGTGGCAGATTGCGGGGTGGGATATTATGTTAGCCGTGATCCATGTTTTTTCCTCCATCTTCGAATGTGTCAATTTGATTTTATTTATTTATTTAGGACGAGTCAGTTAATTTATCCCTTAATAGAAAGAACACAACTCTTCTTCATAGAGCATGCTTAAGACAGAATAAGAAACAATTTATCATGTCGACACATTTAATATTTGACTGCTAATATACCACTATGAGTCAAAAACCTGCACGAGCTTTTGATATATTTTTTCTTTTTTTTTTTTTTTTTTTAACATCCTAGCCATTTTGACCTAAATTATACAAAAGATTCAAGTGACAGCTGCATGGTGGACGAGTGATATTAGCACGCCTGCCACACAAGATGAGAGATTGTGGTTTCAAAATGGGTGGCAACCATTCTAGGGTGCACCCCTGCCTTAAAATCAGAGGTAATTCGCTGACTAGCTTAGCGCTTAGCGCCGTTGTTTGCGCATGAGCGGTGATTCAGTCATCTGATTGGTTGCCCTCTATATCAATCAACGGGATTGATGATAGGCTGACGTAGTGCGTTCTGTGTATTTAGCGCCTTTGTTTGAATGGCAGCGCCATCGCCGAGGTTTTTTCGACGCTTGTTGTGTGAAAGCCCGGGAGCCGCATTGAACCAGCCAAAGAGCCGCATGCGGCTCGCGAGCCGCGGGTTGGACACCACTGCACTAAGGCATAAAACCACCTGTTGACTTATCATCCTCCACTAACCAGAAAATAAAAAGCCTGCTAACTAATAAACAGATGAACAATGCACATAAACCACTGCACAATTTTTAGAAACAGTTGAGACTTGGTGGAGGTCTGCTATCGAGCGAATTAAGTTAATTAGGTACATTCAACATAGGGTGTTCAAAAACCAAATCTAATCTAATTTAAAACTGTTGCATTGTACTATACAAGGAGACAACTGTCCACTTGCTGTTGTCTGAAAGACGCGAGCGTTTGCACACTCGAGCTGCTCACTCAATATCGACTTTTTCTGCAGCTCATTTGCTCCCGGTGACATTTTCTGTCTTCTTCTTCATCCTGGTCTGGCCTAAGGCTTTGTGTGACCTCTGAGCTGCCTAGCGTGAGCCCGCCGCAGTACCCTCAGCTCACCTGACCTTTTACTCGGGCTTTCACACTGCCTATTTTCACCCTTCGCGGCCAATTTACAGCCCGCCGCCGCCTCCGCAATCAAATGCGCTGCGGTCCTCGGCACCCCAAAGGACCAGCCCGCCTCAATTTATTGACTCAAACCAGCATACAGGGAAAGCTGACATAGCGAATTGACTTTGAGGTACATCCTGCGGATGGGTTTTATACTGCAAATAGCCGGCCTATTTGCGATGAAACCATCTGTCAGACTTCTCTCTGCGGAACTATGTTCTAGATCAGAGTAGCTGGCATCATCTGCGTACGTGTTGAGCGTGTTTGTGTGACAGTTTATCGCGACAGTTTTCACTATTAAAGGGGATAAAGGAATGTGTTTTTAATTTGACTTGCTGGTGTGTGTGTGTGTGAGACACTTGCTTGGATAAAATGTTAATTATCTGAATGGATCAAAACAGTTGCATTCTTTACTCGGCATCACCGAATGATTGAATGAGGCTCTTGCTGTTCATTTGACACATCAAATCAGCTTAAGTGCCCTCCTGTTACTGAGATTAAAAAAAAAAATCTACTGTAACAATAGCAATCGTGATGCATCTCTTGCTGGTGTCAACAGTGCATTGACAGAAAAGTGAGGAGGCAGCACCGTTTGCCCGGCTGTCAAGAGCTGCACGGCTGAAAAGTTGGCTCGGTTCCTTTTGTGAGAAATTTGCACACTTGCCGTGCTTGCATTGGTTTTCCCCGGGTAATCGTTCCAGTTTCTAACAAAATATGCCTGTTAGGGTTCTTTGAAGACTTTAAATCAGGGGTCCCCAACCTTTTTTGCCCCACGGACCGGTTTATGTCAGACAATATTTTCAGGGACCGGCAATTAAGGTGTGGCGGAAATAATACAACAAAATAATATGGTATGAGCTGCATGAAAACTG